>NC_139344.1:328038026-328199486 GCF_055883805.1 Amblyomma maculatum | reverse complement strand
CTCGTACAACATACAGACGCCATGCATTTTGTGCCCATCAAAACATGGCCTCCGCGGCCGTGATCGAACATGCGCCATCGGGCTCTATCAGGATAGGGGTCGATGACCACGCGTTAAGCGTGGGCTCCCTGCGCTATTACTGTTTCTTCTTTTTTTTTTTTCTCTAAGAGGGCCCCCAAAAAAGGAAACAAGAACTTAACAAAGTGCTATAACCACTGGCCGAAGGCGGCAGGGCAAGACGTAAAGAGTCCTTCTAATACAGTAGAACCCCTTTATAGTAAAGTCAATGGGACGAGCAAAAATCTTTACTATATCAGGGTCTTTACTATATCAGTTGTTGGTAATGGCATGTTCCTAAGGTGCTGTCTGGTAGTTAAATGGGCACTTATTGAACACGTCTTGTTGCTTAATCAAAAAAAAAAAAAAAAAAACGGTCTGAAATACCTTCCATCTCTCTGTTATCATCTCTTCGTGAAATTCACATCTTGTGGAAGTACCTCTTAAGCATGAGGACAACGTGGCTACGAATATAACCAAGTTGGATTTCATGTCACTACTTGCTGTTTCTGTCTTTTAAAAGGCAATAAATGATAAATGCGCGTGGCAATCAAGTGCTGCAAGGCCACACACGCTGCACCTCCACTTCTTGCCTCCACTACCTCATGCTTCATGCTGCATAGTGCTGTGAATGTTTGCCCGTTTCTTCCCCTTCTTCATTCCTTGCTGCACTTTACTATGGACCGCGCCGCCTCTTTTCTATGTTTGTAGACCAGCTTTACTTTCTTTCTTTTTTTTTAGCGCTGCATGCTTTCCCTCACGGCTTCGAGGTTTTTGTAAAGTAGGCTTCTTCTAAAGGCTGCTAAGTCTAGTAGCAAAGCCACCTAAACGAACACTCGGTGGTATTTTTCTGTTTTCAAATACAAAAAAAAAAATCTTTGCCTCACGACTCTAGGTAGTGCGCGGGCGGCGATGTCATATCGTGGGAGTCATCACCGCGGCCAGGCGCGCTTTACTATAACCGATTTGTACCAAAAATATGTATTTAGTATAAGGGGGGGGGGGGGGGGGATGTACAGTCGTCTGTGGAAGATAAACTGGCCAGGACTTCAGTTTCACTTTACTATATCAGAGTTTTTACTATATCCGAATTTACCATTGCGGGGTTCTACTTATATGAATGAAATTTTCTAAATCTGATTATGGGTTTATCTGAAAAGTGGGAAATTGCTTATATTTCTTCACGGTATGAAAAATAATTAAGGGAGGCGCCGAAATGTTCTTCTGTAAAGATGGGCAGTATAATTCTCACGTCATATGCGTTCTTCTTGAGTGAATAAGCCGAATTTCGCTACTGAGTTCCGTATCGAAGCGCCACTTCAATGTTTTATCGGTCGGGAGTGAGGGGGCGGAAGGTGAAAGCGTACGCGAAAAACTCGAAATTCCACGCCGCATAATCTAAGTGCGTGCAACGACATTTGGATAGCCCCGTCGCGATGGCTCAGTGGTTAGAGCGCTTGAGTGCTGAGTCGAGAGATACCTGGTTGTGATGTCGGCCGCTGCGGCCACGTTTTGAAAGAGGCGAATCGCAAGGCGTCCGTATATACTGTATGACAATGCACGTAAAATAACCCCAAGTGGTTGAAATTATCCGGAGCCGCCCACTGCGGTGTCTCTCATAGCATGAGTTGTCTTGAGACATTAGACCGGCAAACAAATTCATTCATTCATTCATTCATTCATTCATTCATTCATTCATTCATTCATTCATTCATTCATTCATTCATTCATTCATTCATTCATTCATTCATTCATTCATTCATTCTCTTGCTAATCTCAAATCATGTTAATATTTTGAGCTCCATTTCAAAGCAACGCATCAACGCACACCACCTTATACCGGGCGGCTACCCCCAACGATGGCATGATATAGCATGATGTCATGTAACGGTAAAACACCAGCTCATTGTCTTACGCTCGTCGCAGTGCTTCACCGCTCACCTGCTGGTAACACAAGGATTCAGAATACTATACCGAGCGAGACGGTGGCATTTACATGGAGAATAAATGAGACTGACTGAACGAGGTCCTTATGATGTGAGATCTCAGCTAACGTTAAATAACCTTCAGGTGGTCAGACCTGAAAGTGGTCACTACAGCATCCCTCTTAGAACGTTAACTTCTAGGAGGCATTCAAATGGGGACAGGTCTATTTGCATGAAGGGCCATGTGCTGCAGAAAACTCAAATAGATCGATGGTTATGATTGGATTCATGATCACGATGCTGATGATGATGTTTACATACCTCTACTTCTTATGATCTACTTCTCGCTTAAAGCTTATTTCCTTTCTTACAGTGGAAAGCACCCAGACCAGAAGTATGCTCTTCAGATCAACCTCTCCAGTCCTTCTTGTGTTGAAGGTCTTCTCTCTCTTCTCCATCCACTTAACGGATCTCGTCCGCGGCCGACCGGACCGTGTCCTGTCTTAGCGGGGACGGAATTGCATCGGACGCGGTCATGCTCGAGGCTCACGGGAAGCGGATGCAACGAGGGCTTGCGACGACGCCGGACTATAGCGACCAAAGGGTTCCCCTGATGGAGTGCCGCCGGCGCTGTTCTTGCATCGATCTGTTGACGAGGCTCGCGAACGCGCGACTGCGGAGATCTAGCATTACGCCCGTGCACCCAACAACAAGCGACCCGCCGACAGAAGAGGGAGTTACCCCGCTCTCTCCCTCCTCCTCCCGGTCGGAACAGAAGGACCCGGGTGGGGCCCTCTTTTCGTGCCGGGTCATGAATATTCAGAAGGCGAGTTCAACACGGTGCTTAGTGCCAGGGAAAATAACTAGCGCGGCCTTTCTCTCGATGGCGCCAACTTCTTGTTCCCGCCTCTCGATTCGGGCACGCAGAAAGCTTAACTCAGCGCGAAGCGGTTCGATTGGCTTCACCTTGTGTTTGTGTCAGCTCCTGCTGCTTTGATGACACGCTATTAGCGCTGAGGTAATGGAGAAGCCGCCTGCTACAGTTGTCAGGTAGCACAGTAGAGAAAGGGAAATAATCCTCTCCACTGGAGAGGATATTATCCGCAGATATCAGAAATCCACCGAGCTCCTCATCCGCAAGCTGCCCTTCCAGCGCCTGGTGAGGGAAATCGCCCAGGATTTCAAGACCGACCTGCGTTTCCAGAGCTCGGCCGTCATGGCTCTTCAGGAGGCTAGCGAGGCGTACCTGGTCGGCCTCTTTGAGGATACCAACCTGTGCGCAATCCACACATAGTAAAATATACCACGTGTACTAGTTAAATGTAACCAAATATTTAAGACGGCGTGTCCCTGTCCAGTGCAGCCATATGAAGGATCTAAGGGTGGTCACCTGGCCTAGCCTGCAGTATCTTCAATTCGTCACAATTGATTTGCTAGCAAATAACAATTACTGAACGTTTAGTTATTCCCTTGATGAACAAAGCGTCAATGCAGAAGAGTTAGTTCGTCTTTAAAAAACGACTAGCTACCACTTTTCTGCCAAGGTAATATTCACGCATATTTACTTAGTATATTTCAATGAAAGCTCATGGATGACCAACTGCTCGCTCAGATCTCTTGCTCAGTGCTCACACGAAATACCCACCCGTCAGAGCGTTCCAACGAAAGCCGTATTTTGTTCTCAGCACTGCTGGCACAGCACTCAGCACATCAGCACTGCTGCCGCGTGGAGGCTTTCTTGTTGAACGGTTAAGGTTTAAGGCTGGTAACAGGCTACTTGACGACAGACGTACTTTTGTACAAACGTATTAGTATCGTTTCTGAAAACGAGCTGTCATGCGTTAGTACTTTCTTTCTGAAGCCAATAAATAAAATGGCAGTGAATTAGTCTATACTCACCAATTGATCACGGATAATGAAGAAATACTCCAATCTAGGCAACGCGATTCTGGTCAACCCTGAGATGATTTCAATGCGCTATAACATTACGCCTTTTCTTTTAAGGCTGAGTTACCTTTAGTTGAGAAGCTTGATAGCATGGAGTGAAGATAAGATGTAGAAGAGAAACAATTAAAAGCAAGGAAAATCCCTAAAGTTGACGTACTCTCACTGCTTATTTACAATTACGCGTTGCAATAGCCTTTGTTTTATTTCTTTCCTAATTTGTCAAAAACCTCACTACATAAAGTGCATTACGATACCATCCAAATCTCATCATGCGGGCAGTTTGGAGCGTAAGCTCTATTAGGGACGCAACTTCGGATTTTGCCCCAGTGGATCCGAATCACCTGAGTGAAGACAGACACTGCACCTCTATTTCCCCCAAAACCAACGTAAACAAGGAAAAAATTAAAAATATCGGAATTATAAGGTGGTGTTAATGGCGCTATTGCGTCTATTCTTAAGACAGAAGTTAGAGCGCTCCCATAATTCAAACCGAAAAAGTTAAACCGTGCACACCCTTGCTAAACCCTGCAAAATAATGGTTAACGCAGCCCTCGCTAGGTTCAAGCCACGCTTAAACGCCTACTGTTTTTGTGTATACTTTTATTTTATTTTATTTTTTTTTTTGAAAGGGAGAGCTACCGTAGCCTTTTTCGAACCAGTGATGCCATGCCCGGTGACCGGACGCCATAGGAAAAAAGCGATCGCGTTGACTAAATTTTTGAGCGCTGTCATACATCCTAAATCCGAACACAAGGAAATGGCTTCGTTTACGAAATCCAACTCTGAAGGTTCGTGAAATTCGTAAATTTAGACACTGAACGGAATGAGATCAGTGTTACAGAGGGTAGCTCTGCACGGCAGATAGAGCACGACTAACAAGATCTGAATAAGTATTGAGCTTGGTATTCAGCGATATCAAAAAGAAATTTTAATGAATAACACATTCGTGCGGTTTATTCCAGCGTGTAAGGGCAAACGTTGACGTCGAGAGCAAGAAATATTGCAAAATACGCACGCTCCTATGGAATCGCACTGCACACCGTCTTAAAGAGCGTGAACCTCGTCATAGCTTTTAAAATTCAAGCTATATTTGTAAAAGGAAAACATGTTATACGAAATATACGAGAGATTCTTAATCCGCTATGCGATTACACTTTAACGTTTTCTTGAGCGCACCTTTGTTTCTGTCAATCCGTGGACGGGCTTGCATAAGAGTAAATTATAACGGCAGCCTCTTTAACAATGTATGCAATATAACAATATATTTCTTGTGGCACAAATATAACGCTGACAGAAATTAATATGCTGCATCTATTACTTATGATTTCCCGTTTTTCTTTAGTCAGTATCCGCAAGTGATATGTATGTGGGAGCGTGAGAAGTTCTTCAGGCCACATTGCTCAACATGTGACCACTCCTTTCAAACGAGTTGAATTAATGGATCAGAAAAACTGATCACCGAATTGAAATCAGGATTAGCTTTAGAGCGAAGCTCCTCGATCACTGAAATAGCCTTCATGAGCATATATTTGTCTGTCACGGCCTTTGCCGGAGTGAAAACCTCTGGTTCGATCTGACTTTTTATTTATAGGGTTAAGCGTCCCAAAGCGACGTTGGATATGAAGGGCTCCGCAGTAGAGAACTCCGGAAATTGATGCCACCTGGACTACTTTAACCTGCACTGACATCGCACAGTACACGGGCGCATTGCTTTTAAATGCAACTGGCGCACTCTGGATCGAACCTACTATGTCCCAGGTAGTAGCCTTAGCCACTGAGCTAAGGCCACCGAGGCGAGTGAAAGCCTCTACAGTGAGGTAAAACTAAAAAAAGAAGCACCAGGTGAACCTTAAATATGATTGTTCAGCCAAAAACGTCGGCGGATGCTTGTGACAACGCGGTTATTCTGATTAGGCCCCATCCTGCGCGGTCACGCTAGATAATCTAAGGGAATCATGACGTCATGAGAATCGGTCAACACCATTGGCCAGAGGGCGTTCGTTGGTTAGCATTTGTCCCAGTAGTTCTTCAGCTACATCCGAATATCGCAAACCTCCCCGAAGTGCAAACAATCGTTAGCTAGAAAGCACAAGAACTTGGCCCGAGCGAAAAAGATTTTTACCTTAACACTGAATCGCTTCAGCAACTATTCCAACTTTGAACACAACTTTTTAAGAAATATCTGACATGGTTTGGTTTGCTTTGTAGGGTTTAACGTCCCAAAGCGACTCAGGCTATGAGAGACGCCATAGTGGAGGACTCCGGAAATTTCGACCACCTGAGGTTCTGTAACGTGCGCTGACATCGAACAGCACAAGGGTGCCTTGCTTTTCGCCGCCATTGAAAAGGGGCCGCCGAGGCCGGGATTCGATCCCGCATCCTTGGGAACAGTGGTCGAACGCCGTAACCACTCCGCCACCCCGGCGGGGTAAATATCTGGCATGTTTTGAAAATCTAAATATCTGATAGAGGGAGAAATATATAGAAAAAAACTATCGTGAGGGTTCACCAGACTGAGCTGTGGCAAGTACACATGCATGGCCGATGTCGGGAAAGCTTGCAAGGTATTTGTCGCCATGATACTTAGAACGTAGAGGACCCATGAAAAAAAAAAAAATGTTTGAGAAACACGAACCGGCCCTCATCCTCTTCTCTCAACGTTTAGAACGAACCGACTGTTACTAACAGAGTAGACCACTGATCTCCCAGAAAAATGGATAGACTCCTTCTTTCTGTGGCAAAAACAAAACTGTCCAAGGTTGTTCAGTATCTTAACATTCTACAGAAAAGGCGAGGGAAATAATTCGTGTTTTCAAAGAATACAAACTTCTACATTACACGGCTGGTTGCATGCTTAATCTAATTACATTTTGCCGCAGTGAGATGAGAAATTGCTGCTACAGCATTCCGGGAAGCTAGGTCGTTTTTCTCTAATGCTCGGCAGAGGGCAGGGAAGGAAAACACGTAGTTTTGAATTTCTTTCAAACAGAAGCAAGGGCCGCGAATCCTTGAATGCGCTGGCGGTGACAAATGGATGCCGACTGTAGTTCATTAAAAAAAAAAAGGCGGTTTCTTTTGCCTACGGCGCGCTCGCTCCACCTAACGTATTTTTTATGTTCTCTTGTTTCTTCACTGTTTGCGGTATGTCGCAGGCATATATGCATACATCAGCATAAAGGTGCAGTTTTAAAGAGGTTTTTAGGTACCAGTTCATCCACTCTTTCTCACTTCCACCATTCGTCTATTGTAGTTTTCTTCCGCTTAGCTTTCTCCTAGCTGAGAGGAAATGGCAAGACTATTTTGCCTCGCCCTGCGTGCTTTTCTTTCAGAGCGATTACTGCTCTCCTATAGGTAGCCGATATGTACACAGTAAACAGCAGGATAGCGCACGCAATTAATCTTATATTTTTGGTTTCTTCACCTTCTCTTCATCATAGGTAGGCTGTCTTGGAGGCATGCACTGTGGAACTTCTCTGTTATTAGAGAGACCTATCTTCTTTATGACGGCGAATGTCGTGGATTATACGCGAAACGAACAGAGTCTTGAAGTTAAGCTCTTCGGTGCACGAGGCGGGTTGTGCCCTTTCATTATTGGTCTTACATGTTTAAGCAACCTCCTTCCAATATCCTAAACCGTGGTAACTAAACCGGCAAGATGCAACTCTGGACATGTTTATATTGATTTTCTTTCTAGTTACTATTTGCTCCTTAACAATCTTTTTCATCCCGAGTTGTTTCATGGCTATATCTGCCGCGCCATATCTGCACGTCGCGTTTCTCAACTCATTCGAATCAACGGGACGCGAAGGCATTACGTGGGACAAGCGTTGAAAGAACCATGCATACACGCACTCCCACCTTCGTGCGGAAGCAGCCTTGCCCTTTAGGAAAAGCAGGACACCACGTCCCTAGTTCCGGAACCAGCAGCACCCATCCACAACACGGTCACCCGGACTACGCACATCGCGAGCCATGGTCGTCGTATTCCACGTCTGCAGTTCACACGGCGGTCCGTTTTCGCGGGAGGACATGACACGTAGCCTCGGGGCGCGCGCGCCCCGTCGACCCGAACCACAGGAGGAAGAGGCTACGAAGCAGCGTGGCGGCGATGCTCGCGGCGCGCGTAGACGAGACGAGTGCCGCATCCGCCTCGGCGTCCCACCCGCGGCTCACTGCTGCTCCTCCGTGGGCCGCTCCGACTGCGGAGCCGGGTGCCGAGAGGAGGACGACCCTTCCCCCCTCTATCTCTCCGTCCTTCCCTCCTCTCAGCCTAGGATCAGAGTAGGGCGGATGAAGAGGAAAAGAAAAAAAGAAAAGAAAATGAGAAAGATTGGAGGAAACGGGCGCGGCGAGACGGCGGCGCGTATGCGTCCAGGCCCCTGGGTTGGGCTGTGCTGTTAGTGAACGGCGTCCTCTCGAATATGCGGTTTGCGGGATATACGGTTGTTGAAGGCAGGAAGGAGCCTTCAACAGATACGTCGGCCGTGGGAAGCCAGTAGGTTTTTAATGGAGCTGATTGACATTATCGTCCTGAAGGGAGGTCTTGTTAAACTTGCGAAGCAGTGTGGTGGAACGTGCCGATCAGTGTTTCCTCTTTTTTCTTTTTCCCTCTTTCTCCGTACGTGTCCCAAGATATCACTTAAGAATCTTACGTTTTCGTGGAAAGGAAAATTCAGCAGAACCTCAAGGGCTGGTGTAGCAAATGCACACATTTTTAAATTTCTTATCCCGAGTCACTCTAAAAAAACAAAAATAAAAAACAACATGCTATCTAAGGCTTGGCACAATTTGATACTTTGCGCTGTGAGCAGAATAAGGCGCCTGGAAAGAGCAGTGAGACTGTAACATTAAGCACGCCACACATATCACATAAAACTGGTGTCGGAACTAGTTAAGAACATTATTTGCACAAAAATATGCTCTGGTAAATATCTTGCTGGTACCTGCAAGCAGGTTCGAAATAAATCATGTCTGGTGTCTTATGCCTGACCAAGAAAGCGACGGAGAATATTTCACGACACTCAGCTGAAAAAATTAACTATATGCAGTTGCCAAATTAAAGGAGTTTTGAGTCTACGTTTCTGGTCGTACATGAATGCGAAAGTATTTTTTTGTGATGCTCGAAAAGCAACACTTCTTTCTTCGTTGGTTGCCGAAGTGCACATCATATCTCCTTGTTAGCCAGCAAAAAAAAAAAAAAAAAAAAAAAAAAAAAACGTACGGTTTTTATTGTGATGAATTAGGAACTGCTTTGGGAGCTTACACAGCAGCTTATGTTTCGCCTGCTGAGCAATCAGCGCGCAAAAAAGAAGGAATGTTCCATCGCTGAGCTTCATCTTTCACTTGTGCCGTGAGGAAATAAAAGAACTTCCCAAACCTTTTTCCTTCGCAAGTTTGAAAAACCGCACGAAAATAAAGTAATAAATGAAGGAATAGCAGCGAAGCATTGAAAAAAGAAAAACAACACTCAATCGAGAGTACATTTTAGCTGCGGTGTTTTTTTTTTTTTTTTTGTATATTCAACATTCTCTGAACAAAGGAAGCTGAGTGACTCAAGAAAAGCGGCAGGTGATTTCATCCCCATTTAGTTTGGGCAAAGTCTAGCCTCTCAAGCTAATGTTTTATTTAATTACTTGTTTTTTTTTATCCTTCCGAAATATATGACATTCAAGCATGGTTAAGAAATATTGAGAAAGCCTTCTTTCGGGCGTACCTTGCTTGCGCCGCTTTATATATGTGGGCTTAGCTTTTGATAAATTGGGTAAACATCCTGAATTCAAGCGTTTTTATTGTTATTATTTTCCACTGGAAGAGAGTACTGAATTTTCGTTTGCCTGTGCTAAAAAAATGCTAATGTGCATTTGAGTGCTGATTTCGACGAAAAATTCCTGTTAAATAGAATGTTTTGGTAGGTAATAAGAATTACTCTTTGGATAGATTCAATTTTGAAATTGGTTTGTGCCATGTAGTTGTCATTGATTTGTTAAATTTCAGTTTTCTGGTCTGACGAAGCTCTAAATAGATTCTTTTCAGCCGTTCATCCCGCACTATCTCCTACGTCCAGACGTGTCAGGAGCAGGGGAGTTCAAAACACGCTTCAAGACCAGATCAGGCGCTAAACTGCTTGTCCTTTCGCCAAGGACATTATAGTCGGTAAGAAATACTTTTTTTTTTTGCATGCACTACAGAAATATATGGAGCGAAAAACCTTTATTTCTTCTTGTTTTCTTCCTTTCGGGGCGACGTTCATGCGATCTGATATTTGTTAACGTTCGGGCTTTTAATTAGGAGCTTAATTGGCTAGACGCGCTCCAAGTGCGCTACGCGGGAGCCAGACTTGTATGTTCGCATTGCTACTCTTTCTTCATTAGCTTCTGAACCTGTTTTTACGTTCGTCCACGGCAACACACCCAAGGAACATTTCCACCTTTCACCGCGCTGCTTTAGATACGCTGCTTTCCTGCCCTGGCTACTGCTAGGTGGCCCGACACCTCCTACAGCATGATGAGAGAAACACTATACGCCATACTGCTCACATTTTATTACCATGACTGGGTCCCACGATAATAGCATGCGTTGCTTTTCGATTGGATGCCGCAGTCAACACGTATTGTACAAAAAAACAAAAAGGTTGATTTAGCCCTGTAGGAAAACAACAATGCAGATCAAAAGCTACTTCGTTCGTTTTGCTTTTTCTTCCATTTAGGCAACTGAAAATACAAATGTTTTTACTCTTGCCTCCATACATGGACAATACTTCAGGTAAGGCATCAACCGTACTGCAATGCGGCGTACATCAATGATTTCCGAATCAAGAAACATGGTACCAGCATCACCTACCGTCTAACGAAAGTACCAAAATCAAAAGCGCGTGGGCCAGTTCCACACTGATCACACTAACCAACTGGGTCGACATATGAATGGTCCCACACTGCTGCCTGCTGCCAGGCATTTTCCAGGAAGATGGAAGAAAGCCAATACCATCACAAAGGGAATGTTCTTTACGAATAGGCGCTTATCGACTGCAGAGCCATAGGCTGGATCTAGTGGCGTGGCGCCACACAGTGGCCTAGCTGCCAGAAATTTCCCAGAACCATATACATACACTGCATTTTTTTATTGCAAATAAAGCCCCTACCACTGCAAAAAGAATGTTCTTTACGGATAGGCGCTTGTCGGACTGAAGTAGCGGAATGTCCTTGGGCCCCACGGCGGCCCCAATTCACCGAGCGTATGTAGGGAGCGTCGGGTGGAATTCGACACGCGTCGCCACAGTCGACGACCCGAGGAGCCGGAACGTCTCCAAGACATGTGTCGGGGTGCGCCCGCAGCCGACGGATTCTCCGTGGCTCGTCCGGCCGCGGGAGTGGCCTGGTCGACTTCAGAGTTGCGTGACGCGTGCGCTCTGACCCTTCGACTTTGGGGGAGAACCCGAAAAAAGGCGCGGACACATCAAAACGATAGAAGCAGACATCGCCAGAAAAGAGGCGCTCCCCCAACAGAAACAGATACCACACCCTGTACAGCGTGAGTCGCCCGGCGAAACGGAAGAGAGCAGGCCACATTTGAGCCCAGTCGGCCCAGTCATTACGCCGTCAGTCCCCGCGGGTGGGATTTCTCGGAGGAGAGCCAACGGCGATCGCTCACGGGCTTCTCGATGTGTCTGCCCCGTTCCCCTCTGCACTCTTTGCTTCAGCTGGGCCAGAACGTAAAAACTCGATAGCTGTGCGGCGGCGTTAGAGGCCATCTTGGCAGACGTGTATGTATGTACGTTGCCAGTGAGACCGCAATGCGGCTGAGTCAGGGGTTTACGCTGGGCTACTAGGATTTTGGCTCTGGCTGTCGTGGACGTTGCTGTTGCAAACTTGAGAACCGCACGCAATAGGATGCGAAACTCTGCAAAGATCGCCACAGGAGACGTATTTCTTTGCAGCGTCTCTCTCAAATGAGAGCGCTGCGCCATTTTCCGCCTTTGACCTCTGAGTGCCGCCCAGCATTTACAACTTTTCATCAAGAACTTTTAGCCGGCCTTTATTGGTTTAGGATACAAGTTGTAAACATTCAGCATAGAGTACATCTTTTTTTTTTAAGGAAGGAGAGGGGGGGGGGGGGGGGTGGAACGCTAGTGAGAAGCATTTGGATGCCGTATATTTTATTCATTTTGCATTTTAAAAATTCACAATTTTAAACACCTCCTCGCTCCTTTCAGAAGGATCGGTACTCCTTACGGTGCGGTTCCAATACAGAGAACCTGACAAACGGAAGGTCACATGTCACACCAGCGACGATTTGTAAATGTGCAGCCGGGCGGTGCCAGCTCTTAACAGTGAGTTACGGCGTCAGTGTCTTGACAGCTGTCGTGCATCCACCCTTGTCGGCCTTTTTCTGCTCAGGAACCACTGCACTGGGCGTGCAAGGTATATTTGGGCGTGGGCGATGCCTGTCAGGGCGGCGATGGCATAGGCGTAACGTCCTTTCGTAGCGGTCATGGCTATACGTGCAGACACAAGGGCGGGGATCGAGAGGAACAAGCTCTAGCACTTCTTCCGATTTGCTTCTGCAATGTTTGTGTCATAGGAGCGCAGATCTACGTACGCGATTTTGTTAGGTACAACTGACGATCACATATGTTCCTTGACGAGGATTGGTTAATTAAAAATTAAATGTCGGTATGATATAGTATCTGTGGTGCTTACCTGAAACTAAGCAACACGCCGTCGTCGTTTGTCACTATTTCTCAATGCTTTATCTTGAGCTATACGTACACGAAGGATTCGGAAGGAACTGAAAACCGGTAGTGGCTCCAGGAGCAAATTTCCCTCTTAGAAGCATGGAAGAAAAATCTCCGTCGAATCTTCTCTTAAGAGTTGAGATTGACAACGGAATTGCACGGAATTGGTCACCTGCACGGAATTGACAATAAAGGTGACCAGGCAAGTATAAAACAGCTTAGTCCCTTCAGTTGCTGTCGTTTGGAAAGAATATATCAAAAGTACAGTGGAGGCCAAATAATTTGGTCTTTACTAAGCCTTTATTACATTAGCTCGAGCCGGAGGTGGTGCGAAAAAAGAAAAGTATTATTGTATAAAAATAAAATAATAGAATTGTAAATTATCGCTTGGAACGCGCAAAAGTGACAGTCAGGCGAACTGCGTAGGCGAATATAGATTGTACACTTCATGTGGTGATGATAAATATTGTGGCATATGGACGCTAAGGTTGTGTTCTAAATATGCCTTCAATTCATATATGCTGCAATAAAGGGCGTATACATGCCGGCTTTTTTTTCCTTGTTCTGAATCTACTCAGGCAGATGTCATTAAAAAAGACAACGCGAAGGGGACCAAAAGCAGTGGTCGGCATTGCTTTCTATATATTAGTCATTTAATTCTTTAGTTAGCATCTAGTTTTCGACTACAGGTTTTTCGCGCTCGAAATTGTCTTCGTCTCTTTTTTGCTGCCCTAATTTTAAATGAACTTATTCGTGCTGCTGAGTTCACTTTCAGAAAGGCTCCATAAGCTCCTTACTTGCAATTGGTAAAAAGCTGACTCACCCCCCCCCCCCCCCCTCCCCAGAAAAAAAAAAAATAATAATATGGAGAATGGGCCTGCGCTTTTTCTATTTCGTATCTTTTTTTTTTCGGTTTAAAAATGTCATATATCCTTGGTCATAAATTAGGAAAAAATGAGCAAAGGAGATTTAGTGGCCGCGGTCACGTTGAATAGATATCATGTATTTAAATTAATTTAATGAAAACAAACGTAGTACATAACGAAACGGCTTCGATGTAAGAACGTCAGGAATGAGGATAATAGTTCGGCAGGCGATTGAATGGGAAATGAGACATGCAACATATCAAGGGACGCAAAGAAAGAACCGTGAAGGACTAACAGACACTGGTTGGAGATTTCTGAGGTGGCTTGAAAAAGAAGAAATTCGAATGGTGATCCGGGGGACCAGATTCGATCCTGGCGGCGGCATCTACGTTTCGATGGTAGGCGCCAGTGTACCGTGCGATGTCAGTGCACAATAACCCGGCTTGGTGGTCGAAATGATTTTGAGCTCTCCACTACGGCGTCTCTATAACCTGAGTCTCATTGGGACGTTAAACCCCATAAATCCTAAACCAAAAAAAAAAAAAAAAGATATGGAGACATGCAATCCACTGAACTGATAGGCAGTGGTCCGGCAGATTGTCGGAGAGGATAATAAGGAAATCAACTCATGATCGTGGGCTGCCGAGAACCAGTCAGAGTAAAAAAATGGAAAATTTACCGGAATAACCCAGTCGAAAAAAAAAATACTACAGAACCGTGTCAAAAATACGACAAAATATTGTGTAGCTCTGTCGTAAACGTCAGGTTTTTCTGCAGTTCTGTTGTTTTTCTGTAGTATATTTCTGTTGTCTGTAGTTCTGTAGCGCTTTTTTGTTGTAACTACAAAAATTTCTGATGTTACTACAGAACGTTCTGTTGTCAGAACAGCTTTCCCGTCAAAAACCGCAGAGAAATTCTGTCGTAACAACAGAAAATTTTCTGTAGTTTTTTCCGACTTGGAACGATCTGCAGCTGGCCACATATAGGGAAAATTGGATGATGATCAAGAAAAGAAACCTGGTTTACGAAACTAGTGACACTAACCAGGCAGGGGCTCATGTTTATAGCTGTGTCCACCAACATAATTCGCTTAGGGAAACCCTCAGAAGCGCAGCGCGCAGCCATTCTTCTTGCAGTCTGCTAGCCATATAAGTAAGCTGGTCAGCTCAAGCGATACGGTTGGCTGCTGCGGCGACGTGGTTATAGCGGGTTCTAACTACAGCCCGAACTGGCATCATCGTTCACCTAATGCAACCTCCGAATTTCATCGGCTACATTTTAAACGGCTCACTGGATTATTATACATCTTTGTTTTTTCTTTTTCAGCTGGGTGGCTGTACTGCACTAGAAGCCAGTTGCCACAGTGCGTCCTTTTCAGAAACCATGCCACATCATTTTCTAGTTGGTATATAAAATAAGGGTTGTCTGTTAAAAAAGTTCTAACATTTTGCAACCCGCTGGGCTTACATTGTGGCCTATCATTTCTTTTTTTCTGACGGATCTCTCTATGGCTTCGTATCGCCTGATGGATATTTCATTTCATTTTTCTTCGCTAAGCTGGTCGCGCTTTCAACGGGAGGGTCGTTTTCAAACGACTCAAAGCGGACCTCGCCCCCTCTTGTCCATACGCTGCCTGCTTGCAGGTGTTTTTTTTTTTTAATTATTTAAGGTCATTAATATTCACGGTCTGGGCTGCCTGCAACCGAACCGAACTGCTGTTAGCAAATGTTTCTGCCAATTACCGTCAAGATGTAACCCCCCCCCCCCCCCCCCCCCCCCCCCCCCCAAGAAAAAAGTAAAAAAAAAGCGTTGTTGCCCAGACGAAAACGCCTTTTTTCACATTGGGTCTTTCAATGGGCTGGTGCTGGCCTGATAGCTTCGGACACACTTGGGAATAAGGGATTGAAAAAAAAAAATAGTAATCCATGATTCGGGGCGACATCACGAAAATCGTGAGCAGGCAACCTTGCCAAGCGTCATGTCATATGATTTTAAAAGATGCTCACATCGCAGTTGTAATGGGCACGCCGTACGCAAGTGATGTAGCTATGGTCGCCGTTGGCCATCACCCCGCGTGCTGACGTCACTATTTTTATGTGACCGTAGTGCAAATGTCAGACTTCAGTGGAAGGTGAAACCTTATAGGACAACAACCGCAATATGATCTTTTTTTTGAGCTTCATTCATTACTCTCAAGCGGCCCGAGCAAAATGCAACTCTCACATTACACCCGTACGGGCGAATTCTCCGTAAGTGGCGCAACAATATAGCCCCAACTCTCAAGCCCCCCATTGGTCATCACCTACTGTTGACGTCACTACTTTGAGAAGTTACGACCGTACCGCGAATCCTGGCCTCTAACAGAGTATAAAAAACAACGACAACAAGCAGTGTGATCTTTTCTTTGTTATCTCTTTCTCTAACGCCGTTCTCTGCGATTGTGCAGTTAAAGGAAGAAGCCTCGCCGTCTCTGCAGTATATAAGTCTTGCCATCTAGCTGGGCTGGCGAGCTCGCCTCCGGATCCGAGCGACTCGTTTTTCGCGAGCCTCGCCGGGCCTCCGCTGCGAAGACGGAGCTTCGGCGGCCCGCGACGACGTTATGGGCTCCCGGTCTTTTTACTGCGCGCCATCGCTGCAGATGTGCCGCGGGTTCAGCGTCATTAACGGCTTCTGTGCCGCTCGGCGTGCGGCATGTCGGCACCAGAGCTAGACAGAGAGAAAGAAAAAAACACAAAGAAAGTATGGAAGTTGGTCTGCCCTGCAAGCTGATAACGCCTGCTCGGATGCCGGGCGTGCCTGTGCGATTATGCTTCAAAACTTATTCCTTTCCACGTTTTTTTTCCTCTTGTTTCTTTTTCTTTCTTCTTTTTTTACCAACTCCTTCTCTTTCAGCTTCCGGTGCGGAGATATGCCCTTCTTGTTTTTTTTTTGTTTTTTTTTTACATTTTCACAGATGGCTTTTTTTTTTCTTTTCTTGTAATGCACTTCTTCCCGAGCTCATCATCGTTCTTATGATGCATAGCGCTCTCGTGTAGAGCTGAGGCTGCGACATTTAAATGTAACGCTCTTGACATAGCCTCGACACGTTCTGTCATTTTCGTGATTAATCCTTCTAGAAATGCAAAAAGAGAGTCGGATAAAAGTGAAGTAGAATTCACTATTCAAGGAAATAGAGTTTATATGTTTGAACTGCCCATCGAATCTATCAGTTTTTCTCTTAAGCAAAATTAATTTTATGCCATTATATTTAGAGGCCTTTGCCTAAAAATAATTTATTATTCAAAGGAAATGCCCATCAAATCCATCAGTTTTGTTCTTAAGCAAAACTAATTTTATGTCACTACATGTAGGTGCCTTTGCCTAAACATAATGCATTAGGTGTACTGCCTTTAGATTAATAATACATTAGGGCATTAGGCAGATTTGCACCTGAAAAAATTGCAGTTGCTTTAACTGACAAGAAGTCGTCTCAAGCAGTTCTAAGTAATATTACGTTAACAGCTCACACTACACTAGTGGAGAGGGAGAATTGAGCGGCGGGCTGGTGCATTCATTTCTGGAATGTGTACACGTCGTTTCTGAACCGCACATTCAAGTTGACATTAACTATCCTGAATGCACGAAAAAGAAAGCACTTCGGTTTATTAAGTCGAATGTTTTTAATGGCTTATATTCGCGGACATGACCATGTCCGTCCGGCCACAACCACGTCACATCTTAACTAGTACTAGCAATAGTTATGAATAATGGCTAATTAGTCACTAATCAGTACTAATCACAAACTAATAACTAACTAGTACTAATGACTAACTGCCAGTAACTAGTACTTATTAGTCCGTCATGACTAACTAGTCATAGGCAATAGAGATGACTGACTACGACGTCATCACATAATGACATAATCGGTCGTCACATCATGACCGATGTGACGTCATCACGACGTCCCATCAGATGATGTATTATAAAGACGTCACGTCCGACCACTTCTAAAACAGAAATGACGTCCTAATGACGTCATATCCACTCATGACGTTGCAACTGGCCGTGATGCCACCAGACAATTCACACATATACGAAGCTGATCCCGCCGGGCGTCAGATCCAGGCGTCCGTGCGGCGCCTTTCATTAGTGCTTCCTCCAACGCCGCACCACACAGCATAGAGAAGCAGACGCATTACAGCAGGCGTCGGCGGCGTTTCAAGTTGGTTTAGGGGAAAGAAAAGGCGCCGTATCGGTCACAATTCCCCGCGGACACCTGAACCGAGCCGTAAGGAACACAAGGAAGGTGGGAGTTAAAAAAGAAAGAGAGAGAGGTGCCGTAGTGGAGGGGTACGAACCGCCGCACTACAAAGGCTTTCACCTCACTGCATTTCAGTGGTCCAGAGTGCCCCCGAACAACTTATGTAAAACGTATAGATACACGTGTTCATCAATAATTTACTGAGGCGACCTGAACTCCAGGCGCTTTAATTCTGCCGAAAGCAGCGAGTCTAAAATAATGCGGACTATCGTCGGCAAAAATCATAAAAAATAGTTCCACCGTGGTGTTGTAGTGGTTGCGGCACTCGACTGCTGGAGTCAAATTACGGTCTTGGTAGCCACTTTTCAATGCAGGCGAAAAGCAAGGTACCCGTGTGTGTGCGATGTCAGTGCACGCTAAAGAACTTCAGGTGGTCTAAATTTCCGGAGCCCTCCACTACGCCGTCTCCATAGCTCGAGTCGCTTTGGGACGTTGCACCTCATAAATAGACAAACCAACCACCATACAAAAATAAAAATTTCACCACTACAAACATTAATGTAGCACAACGCGTGGAACACGCAGCAAACATAACGCGACACTCGTGACTCTCAGTGCCGAACGAAAGCATACCATTTTTTCCTTTTTTTTTTCTAAACGATATTTGAAGGGAATGGGCTTTCGGATGGTCTGCTTGACAAATCGGGATTCTTTCTTATATGCTGTCCTATCTATTTTTTTTTTTTTATGTTTTGCTTGTTCGAAACCCAGCGTGTTCATTCTCATTCTGTGCTCGCGTCTTCTTGCTTTGCTGGATCGCCATGTAGAGACTCGGCCATAAAATTAGGGAGCACGTTTCGGCAATTAAACTCTTTTCATGTCTAAAATGGCGAAAAGTAGGAAATACTTTTTACACGTGCCGCTAGCGCACTCGCGTACTAGCCCAATAAACCACCATATCTTCTATAGAGAATGGGCTGTTGATTTTCAAGCGCCGAAGCACGCTTCGTAATATTTCTGCACGACTAATGCAATACAGAGGTATGCGTATAACGCTCCTGCTTTGGCTACCAAAAAGCAACTGGCACTGCTGAATAATAAAAAAAATAAAGCATTAATAATATGCCTCTAGACTGAAATCAAGTGTACACCGCAATAGACTCAATGGTCATCGCATTTAAATGATTAACAGTGCAGTACCAAGTATAAGGTCTGCATGAAGAAAAAAGGAAATGAGTCTATACAGAGCAGGTAACTGCAAAATTAATCGGGAGTGGCAGCATATGTTTTCTTCTCGGTCTTTCAGGCTTATATAAATAAAAAAAAAGCAGCTCCATTCTTGGTCTTTGTCGTCATAATTGGGTAATGTTTATAAAGCTAACTTCTCAGCGTTCTTTAAAAGCACCAAAGCCAACAAATCTTTATTAAGCCAACGTTTTCCAGCTTCTCAAAAAGGGAGAAGTGTAATGACAACCGCAAAGTATGGCGTTGTGCCCTGAAGAGACAATGGTTGTCCTGCCTAAGGAGATTGGGAATTCGTGATAATTTAGAATACCCGTACAGTAGAGTAAAGGGGCGCTGGTATCGAGACACGTTACCTGTAAAGGGTACCATACTATCGTGTACAACCGATCAGCATGAGTGAGCCAGTAAGTCAAGATGACCACAACCGTTTTCAGCAGCTGTCATGACCTTTTTTCCTCGTCCCTACACCATCGTGTAAGCGCGGGTGGTGTATTGCAGTGTGTCGGCCTTTACGTTATACATGGTGAAAATAATTATTCGCAGCGAAAATGAGACATCGACACTAGCGTAAGCAACAAACAAAACAGGACGGGTGCTATACCGGCCCTGCCTTGTTTGTTCCTTACCCTTTTGTGCGGCGGAAAATTTTTTTGTTCACCATGGATAGCAACCAACTAGCCTAAACTACCGTGCTTTTTCACTGTATATCCATGATATCCGATCATGCTCTCTTGCCCTTCAATTTTTGGACGTCGGATTAGCAAAAGGCACTACTCACGCCACATTCGTGTCAAATATTGTGTGGTGATAGCTGCCATGATTAACCTGCTTCGAAAACGTTGATGACGTTTTATTATGTCCAATAAAAAGTCTCCTCGCAGGGTATCTCGAACAATGTTCCTTTTCTCGTAATGCGCTCCCTGAACAGTGCCAGGTATCCACGTTTTTTGAGCTCAACTCATCCGGGTTGTTCACTTCTCTGAACACTGCGATAGATGCAGCAAGATTTTTTCACGTGTCTGATTGTGACCTGTTCAAGATTGCATGTCACAAAATAACATCCAAGAACAATATTTCCTCACTAAAACCCTTTCAAAAATGCAGTCATCAAAGCCTCGTCTGTCTCACCGCACGATCGATATCTAATTTCGGGGAGAATAAATGACAATCACTCAGCACAAGAAAAATTATTTTTGCCCCTACCGCGACTACAGAAAGGAGACTACTGGAAGAAGTGGTATCAGTTGAGGCAAAAAAAAAAAAAAGATAGAAGTTCCAGTGCAACGAGAAGATGGCTTATCTTTCAGTAGCTGCCTTAGCAAGCTCAGCGGTCTGAAAAATCCAACCTCCAAAGAACGGAGTTGCGAATGAAGACTGACGTCGCCAAACGCGCGTGGGTTCCTAATTAACTTTGGTCCAGGAGAGTGCCTGTCTCTGCGGTTGAAATGCTTGATATGTCATACGAATGCAATGGAGATCACTAGCGCAAATGGGACCGAGCACGTGCAGTCCAAAATGAACAGACGCAGCACGAGAACGTCGGCACATGACATACGTGTCTCCTTCTATACTTTCTTTCAGCTGGTTAGACGTAGATCTGAAAAAAAAAAAAAAAAATGCTACGACTCAGCAAAATCTGAAATATTCTGGCTTTGGAAGGGTTCCTAAGCAAGCCAAGAGGGTAGTGGGCGTGGCAAGGGCTGAAGAGGAAATTCACACTTTCTCGTGTGTTTTGCTGACAACATCAATTGGCGTTATCTGGTTCGCCAAACAATTCAGGACTCTGAGACTGCCCGACTTGGAAAAGGAACATTTTCTCTTTCGCTTTCCCCAGCAGAAAAAGCTAACAGCATCCGGACCCCTCCCGCTTCTCGCCCTCTATCTTCACCGCCACTCGGTATTTTATTCCCCTCTGTCGGCGGGAGCGAAATGGACTTGTGACTGCATGAAGGCGTCAGCCGTTTTCACACATACAGACTCAACGGCGACTCAGTCGGTTGGTTCGAACAACGCGAGCAGCCTCGCGCTAGAGTGAAAACGTCAGCGGCGGGTCTACAGCCCGGAATTGATCGACGCGCCCAGGCTCTTCGGAAGGGAAGGATGAGAACTGAGGGGAAGGGGGTGAGAAGGACCAAGGAAGCTCGTGGGAGGGTGATAAAGAGTAAGCAAGGGGCGCAGCCACAACCCCGCACACGGACGTGAGAGAGAAAAACCAACTGGAGTAGACGGCAGGGAAACGACATGTTGGAGGAGGATGCGATGGAGGCTCGCTGGAGGAAAGCAAACAATGAGCAAGTACACAAGGAAGCAAACCGCAGAGCAAGGAGGGCTGCGATGCAGAGAAGCGAGCAGCAGCGATTTGATTAGTTCACGTCTCAGTTCACTGTCCAAACTATCGCTCACGCTCCGATAAGCAGCAGCCAGCGGTGCTGAGTGGGAGCAGAGAGAGAACGCAGAACAGAGAAAGAGGGGAGAAAGAAAGTCGGAAGAAGAAGGTCGCTTAGAAGCTGGCTGCCGTCTGTTCAAGAAAGAGAAGCAAAGATGATGCGACCCAGAGTGAGGTGGAGG
This sequence comes from Amblyomma maculatum, assembly GCF_055883805.1. Taxonomy (NCBI): domain Eukaryota; kingdom Metazoa; phylum Arthropoda; class Arachnida; order Ixodida; family Ixodidae; genus Amblyomma; species Amblyomma maculatum. Next base: position 328,177,907 of record NC_139344.1, on the reverse strand, counting down.
AGGAGGAAAATGAAGTCCGAGATTATCTAGGCGCACGCGTCGACCAGGGTACACAGGAGAGAAAAGAATGGAAGAGATAAACGAGAGAATAACAGAAATAAAGGATAATGTATATCTGAACCCACAGAGAGCAGAGTTCCTGCGTTTTCTCAAGTTCGCATGCGTTAGATAAGGAATGCGGATGCCGAGAATATTTTGTTCGCGTCTGAAATATACCGCACTCTCATAAAAAACTAAGAGGGCTGGCTTACTCAAACAACATATTGAAATTGATTTGTAATAGACGTGGTTAATGTACATATAGTGAATTTACGTGCGCCGGTCCTCGCTGAATCTATGGCAGCTTTAATGGTGTAACTGAATTAGAAGGGGAAAAAAGCTGGTAATGAAAATTGTGAGCAAACCCAAGCTAAACGGAAAGGGGGACGAAATATATTCGCAGATAAGCCACACAAAACACCTAAATGGCCTTACATAGAATAATGATGGAAATTCCTTGTCACGCCTGGTAATCTACATGTTCTTTCTACATGGTCTTATTTTGAAGGAGGCGGGGGGGGGGGGGGGGGGGGGGGGGGAGGGTCATGACATCATAGTGATCGCTGATATATTAAATAATGATAAATGACCTCTCACATTTGCATACATATTGCACGTTGTAGTCCAAAAACAGTGTTATTTCCTTTTAAAATTTCATTCTGTTCCTTTTGTGCTTCGTGCAATGTTCAGTACATAAATGAATTTCTGCTCTCAAGATATATGCTTTTTTTTTTACTCTTTCGATTCTATTTTTAATCAAGTACAGGGGATTCCACAGAATGATTTGCTCAGATATCTATCGGATACGTATTAAACCGCAGGCTTAGTCCATCGACATTCAAAAATTGTTGTAATTACGCTGCTCTCTCATGGCCCCATTTTACTAACAGCAAGACGAGGGAGCTTTGCCAGGCGTACAGCTAGTGTGTCGCGGAGGGAAAAAAATGTGTGTGTGTGGGAGGGGGGAGGGAGGGAACGTCGCCTTATCCGTTTCTGTGAGTGACGTCACTCATTCATGCATTCATTCGCGCCAGAGGAAACGGAGAAAGAAATGCGACCTCAGCTCTATTAATCTTTTCCTCAGCACTCGCGAGTAGTGAGAGTACATCATACGAGGTGTCTGCAAATATGCCGCACGACGCATGCTGTCTTTCGTCTTGTCGTAGAACACTTGTCGCTCCCTGGAACGCAGAGTCGAGGCGCATGCCAGCTGGAGAAGGATGTACTTGGTTGGCCGAGGCGACATCCGAGTCACTCGTGAAGCTCCGGAATCGCCGTCATTCACGCCCGCAGAAGTCTGCTTGTAAAATAAAACCTTCGTCACACTCCATCATACGAGACTCGCGGGATCATCCGTGTTCAGCTTGATCCTAATTAATCATTTTAAAGTCTACTGTAGCGGGCTATTTTCTTATTGTTATAGGGAAGTGTAAATTTGAACAGTTCTGACTGCTTGCAGAGGCCGGCTTAATCTAACAAAGGCGTTCTTGCGCCTGGCTCTCCTAACGCTTTAAACTGCGGATCTCCAGCGCAATTGACGTCGGAGCAGAGATAAGCAGCATCGTTGTAAGACCGCCCCATGTCGCCACAGTAATGAGTCAGGGGCTCGTTGGCATTTCAGCAGCATAAATCAAGCCGCAAATTGCAGCGTTGACTTTTTAGCGCTAACCGCATGTGGCTGCCATTCGTGGCGACACGCCGAGAAATGATATCGTGCAATGAGCTGAGCTCCGCCAAACCACTACCACTTATCGCGTCACTCAGGGGCTCAAGTTCTGGGTCTATCGAAAATCTCGCACATCACTGGGAAGCAGCTTGTGAGACTAGGTAACCGCAGAAGGCTTTGTGGGTACGGAAAGCTAATTTGCGAGCGATGTTTGTTTTACCTAACGCGGTTTAAGTGAAAAACCGTGCAGATGCTCGCTTTGTCTGAGCCACGCTTATGTGAGCATTGAGATAACTCAGTGCAGACTTGGTAGGAATAATGGATATGAAATGATGAAGCTATACATTGTTAAATATTGTGGAAAGGAGTGGGAGAAGTCACTTCTTGCAAGTATCTGCCCGTATAGTAGTTGGGACCCACTGTGCGGTGCCCGTTAGAAATGCCATGCCAGAAATGCCAGAATGTTCATCGGTGCTTTTTATCGTACTGAATTGGTTAGTCTTAAAACCGGGGTTCTAGCATAATTATAGTACCCTGATTCTCCGAGTTTGCCAAGCGACGAGATGGTGCTGATAGATTAACACTGGCAACGCGCCGCTTTATCGCCGAGTTCCGTCGCTTCATTTGGGTGTGCCAACGGAAACGAAAGTTGATGGATAAGTGGCATCGCGCGACGCATTGCCAAGGAACATCGCCACAAGTGTCTACGCTTCAAGCAATGTCATTCAAATCACCTCAGTCATGTCGGGGCCATCCTATTGCGGTGAAGGTAATAGTCGCACCAGTAGTAGTAGTAGTAGTAGTAGTAGTAGTAGTAGTAGTAGTAGTAGTAGTAGTAGTAGTAGTAGTAGTGTAGTAGTAGTAGTAGTAGTGGTAGTAGTAGTGGTGGTGGTGGTGGTGGTGGTGGTGGTGGTGGTGGTGGTGGTGGTGGTAGTAGTAGTAGTAGTAGTAGTAGTAGTAGTAGTAGTAGTAGTAGTAGTAGTAGTAGTAGTAGTTGTAGTAGTAGTAGTAGTAGTAGTAGTAGTAGTAGTAGTAGTGGTGGTGGTAGTAGTAGTGGTAGTAGTAGTAGTAGTAGTAGTAGTAGTAGTAGTAGTAGTAGTAGTAGTAGCAGCAGCAGCAGCAGCAGCAGCAGCAGTAGTAGCAGTAGTAGTAGTAGTAGTAGCAGTAGTAGCAGTAGTAGTAGTAGTAGCGGTAGCGGCAGCGGCAGCGGCAGCAGCAGCAGCAGTAGTAGTAGTAGTAGTAGTAGTAGTAGTAGTAGTAGTAGTAGTAGTAGTAGTAGTAGTAGTAGTAGTAGTAGTAGTAGTAGTAGTAGTAGTAGTAGGCAGTGGTAGTCGCGGTAGTATCAGTGTAACAGTAATTTGGTTTGTTTATGAGGCTTAATGCCTCAAAGATACTCAGGCCATGAGACACGTCGTGTAGGTAGAGTCCCTAGAAGTATTTGCTAGTCTGCCGTCCGAGCGGGGTTCCCTATGGAACCGGTTGGCCGCTTCCCGGATGAAAGCGCAGGGGGCGCTGTACGCATTCGGAGCGTGGTCGCGTTGTGTACGTGGTGCTGTGGCGGTTGTGCCGTACTGCGAATCTGCGCCGCGCTGATCCGTTGGTGCCGTGACAAGGCTCGTGCACCACGTGCACTTTTTTTCGCTCGCGAGCCGGAATGCGCGCAAATTAGCTAGCATGTGTGCAAGTGTGCCTTTTTATGGATATGTGATCGCGTCATGTCCAGAAACGGGGTAAGCGTGATAGCACGTGTTTCTTGCCCGGGTGCAAGACGGGTAGCGCTCGTGCAAGGTGAAATGTTCTCTCTTCAGGACACCGAAAGACGCAGGGAAGAGGCAAGAGTGGGAGCGCAACATCAAGCGCGGTGGCAAAGCCAATAACATTGTATATTGCCTCAGCTAGGTCATAAATGAATATGTAAAACGAAAATTAAAAGGCGTAATAAATGAAAGAAAATAGACTGGCTGTGTTCTAATAAAATTCAAGAGAGAACGATGATAAGGCCCTTGCGTGCAAGCAATGTACGAAGATGGGTTGCTCGGTGAAAGGCCCACTGCCGTCAGGTGCCGATATTGTCGGCTTCAGTGCGGGCAAACCCACAAGTGGTGAATATCTTCCTCATTATTTTGTGAGTTGCAGACAGGAAATCTGGACGTTGATATAAATATTGGATGATCCGGATCGGGGTTGCCCTCACATTACTGTAACACGAATAAGCTAGTGTTGACGTTTGTGAGCGACCCTTCAAACCCTGCTTTATTGAGCGAAGTTTCAAGACAGGTAAAGGTAATTGAGATTCCACGGGATGTTACGCAACTCACGAAGGATGCCATCTCAACGCTGTTTCCTGACACTCCAAAATACTTGTTGAAACCCCTGCCTCTCAAGAGAAAGGAGCGCAACTTGTACGAGCAAAAACAGTCAGCAGGGAGACCTGCAGAGAAAGAAAAAAAGTGCACTGATCCTGAAGCATCAGTGGAGCCAGTTCAAGAATACAGCGGTGGTGGATCGTGTGACGTGAGCCTTCTCCAGGAATGCAGAAAGCTGCATGCCACCGCCACTGGGGACAAATGTCGATCTTTCTGATGTTGAACAATGAACATTCGCATAGTGCCACTCAAGCGAGGACGAATCTCCGGAGGCAATTGCCATCGGCGAGTTCTGTTCCATCGCAGTGGTGAAGCTGCCATGAATGCTGCTGTGTGCATTCGAGGAAACAAAGTCATGGAGATAGCTGTAAAGTCGACAGAAGAGGTAATTAATCTTATTCAGGACATTGCAAAACTCAGCTTGTGTCCTGGCAGCGGATTGAAGCCTATTACCAAGACCTTTTCCACCTACAATGGGCGTTGCTTAATTTGCGACGAACTACCATTATTTCTGATGCAACATGCATATAACCTGCAAATACTTGCGAAAGTTAACTCAGAACACCTTGTCAAGAAGAAGAAAAAATTAAGAAACAGACTTCTATGTCTCGAGCAGTTTGTCGTACGATCGAAGGACAAGGTGGCAAAACTGGTAAAAGCTCTCGGTGAAATGAAAAATGAAAATGAACACCTTCAAGGACAGAGTTTGAAAGAAGTGTTAGTGCCCTCTCAACTAACAGCTGGCTGTTAAAATATGTTTTAGAGGTTGCAAAACGGAAGTCAACAAAAGTGATGGCATATTCTGATGAGTGGCTACTAGGCTTCCTAAGTACCAAAGAATGCCTATCAGCAGTTTGCCTGAAGCGCGGTGCGATTTGAAGGGCTCGGGGTCCCATCTTGCGTGCTTTAATTGTGCATGCATCCGAAAGTTTCTAGTTCTACATACGTGTTATAACTTAGCTAAACGTCCGAAGAAGTTAAGATGAAACTATAAATGAAAACGCCGGCGACAGCGCTCTGTTGCTCGCACACATGGTCCTTGGAGCCTAGAATGTGCGTCTGGTATAGTTCTCCATGCAAGCGCAATTATTTGCACAAAATCCTCAAAAGTCTTCATTACAATACGGCACGGCGGTAGCTTCAGCAGGATAATAGGGTATAAAAAGCAGCTTCGTTTCTACATCGGCTCAGGGGCATGCGCGCAAAACTTCGCTCACGAAAAAAAAAAAGTCGCATCCGTGGTTATGCCAACTACTCGGCTGCGAATTCAATATTACGGCTAAACTGAAATCAAAGACTAAAGAGCGGCATCGCATGTACAAGGCACCTGACATGAGCATGCAGCGAATGCATTTCGAAGCGCACGGGCGCGCGCGTCGTCTGCTCCGTCAGCAGTGGCGCACTCCGGTTCACCGCAGCGCCACCGCGGCAATCATTCAGCGGCAGCCCCCGCCGCGGCTGGCGGACGACAGACTAGCAATATTTCTAGGGACCCTAGTGTAGGTGGACACCGGAAATTGCCTACTGAAATCGCGCAACTTCCATCGAAAATCAGCCGCCACGGCCGGGATGGCTGCAGTATAGGCTAGTAGTAGCTGCAGTAGTAGCAGTGATAGGGGTAATAGTGGATTATTAGCAGTAGTATTGTAAGAGTTGCAGTAGTAGTAGTAGTAGTAGTAGTAGTAGTAGTAGTAGTAGTAGTAGTAGTAGTAGTAGTAGTAGTAGTAGTAGCAGAGGATGGTCTTCAAGGAAATGAAAAGGGACGTTCAGCCACTTATGCATCAGCTCGAAGGCATCCAAGTTTGAAGGTAGCCAAGATGAATGTACTTACTTTCGCATGCCTATTAACCTGTGATCTGCCTATACCACTTAATATAGTTATGTTGAATGCACATGCCTGGCATATCGGGCTATTGTTGGGGGTAGCCGCTCGTTATAACAGGATGTGTGTTGATGCGTTGCTTAGAAAAGACCTGAAAAAACTTATACGGTCTGTACTCTGGTGCTTACTAAGATGATGCGGCCCGAATGAATGAATGAATGAATTAATGAATGAATGAATGAATGAATGAATGAATAAACGAATAAATAAATAATTAATTAATGCCACGAAACTTTTTGCTAACTTAAAGTCCGGTATCGGGTTTACATTTTGGCAGTAGTAAAACTACGAAAGAAATGCGGAGACTCAACTGTCGTTGAACCGAATTTCGCGAGTATTAGGCATATCGGCCGCAGTCGCTGCGCTGCCGCTTCATGCTAACTTCGCATTTTGTGAGCTTCTCGGCAATGGGATAGTTTAGCTTCTCGTTATTCCATGTCCTTGGCAGCCTGTCTGGCAAGAATGCGGTCTCTGTCTTTAGCAAGATGGCGTCTGTGTATGAAGGATCGGTGCAGATAGAACTACATGCAGACGAGGATATTCACTGCTCAGCGCGCGAGCGTGTTGCAGTTTTACACGAGGCGTGATCGGCTGCGGCGATAGCATAGGGTCTCATATCTGGGCAAGACGATGAAGACTATGTTTGCGGTAGATGAGAGGAGTAGAGCTAACTTTCTAAAAGCTGGCGTAACAGTATTCCTGCGCTGAAATTGGAATATACAAGCGAATAGACGCATGTCTCGTTAAAGTAAGCTAATTAAATCAGCGCGCTGCGGTGCTATTGCAAAGCTATTGTAGATTAAGTTGCTAACATTTTGAGGGGCACGGTCTGAACTGCGCGGGATTAAAAACTTTTCTCGTAATGATATTCTCCTCGTGATTTCTTCGTAATGAGAACCGACAGAAAATCTGTGTTGGAACGTTAGTGATAAAATATTGGCGTTGCATGGAAAATGGTTTCATGTGTTCCATATTGTGTTCCGTCGTTTTCTGTAAGGATCACATAACGTATCCTATCTAGCTAAAGGTTACCGCTGCTTAGCGTTGGTGGGATATTTGGAAAGGGCTTACTATCAAAGACCGAACGTTCATACTATGCTTACCTAAGCAAACGTGACCCATGAGACAGGAATATTTTAACTACGACATTTTGAAAAGCAATAGAAACTGATGAGACGTCTCGCATGAAGTGTAGTTAATATATCCCCCTGACGCTAATGGAAATATAAACATGAAACGCCGACGACATCTTGACTTTTATGGTTTTTAAAATATTTGCTTTTCGCCTTAAGAAAGGCAATGATTAGACCTGAAACAGGCCGGAAGGTTTCAAGTGACAATCTCTTGCTTTCGCGGTTTACGACAGGTGCACGAGCAGCAGAAAGCATTAAGGGCAACTGATACTTCCGAAAGTTTCTTTCTTTCTTTCTTTCTTTCTTTCTTTCTTTCTTTCTTTCTTTCTTTCTTTCTTTCTTTCTTTCTTTCTTTCTTTCTTTCTTTCTTTCTTTCTTTCTTTCTTTCTTTCTTTCTTTCTTTCTTTCTTTCTTTTTGGTACAGTTAGACAGGCACCGAACTTTATGCGAAGGTGAACGCATGACACTCCAGCACTTGTAGTTTACTATTCATGTTATTATTGAAATTCTTCGCGTCAGCTCGTTGTTTTGAAGGAGATTGATGAACACCCTCAGTAGACCTTACTGTGAGGCCACTGCGCGACAATCAATTTGGATATTTATAGAGTCACACAGGACATGACAGGACACGAGGTTAACGTCTCTGACGGTTGACGCCAGGCAGATAGGTGGCGCTCTCGTCTGCAGAACATTAGAAGTTGGTCTGGGCGTGTGCTCGAATCTTGGACCACAGAACTTAATTTATGGAAGTTAAGTCATCGACAACTTCAAATTTCTGTGTATGACGGATTGCCCAACAAATGAAAAGGGTGGTCATGTGTGCGCTGTGTGATAATGGCTTTTTGTTCTTATCAACAAAGTTGATCAGCTGCGATAGGTATCAACGATATTGCACAGCTTGTAGCAACGCCCCTTCCCCCCCCCCCCCCCCCCCACCCTCCCTCATTTCCTTTTCCAAGCAAAAACAAGTATTTGGTAATCCAGACTTGATTTCACAAGCCTTTGCACACATTACGAATGCTTCATAATTGGCCGGTGTATCATCGGCACTCATCAGTTAGCAACAAACTAAGCCTGCATGCAAAGAACTTGCCCCAGATCAAATACATTGTTCATTCTATTATACGCGGCGTGTCGTGCAAAATAATGCGCAAAAACAAGCTCCAGTGTACTGGCACGGCTCTCAATTGAAACTTTCTTGCTCGTTTCTATTTAGCGGCCGTGGCACTGGTCTCTTTGGAGACCTTGGATCAAGAAAAGAGAGAAAAAAAGTTCTGAGACCAGAATTTCGCCTTCCACACTTGAAATAAGAAAAACATTCTGAGACCAGAATTTCGCCTTCCACACTTGAAAGTTGACTTATTCTCACCCCAAATTCATTTGCAAACTCATTTCACTTGATACGTTGTTGAAAATAGAGTATAAAAACTCCTCTTTTGAACTTACACCATAGCTGATGTTCAGTATACTGTGTAGAGATTTATTCCGTGGAGATAAAAAAGAGATGTAGGTTTTGTGAATTTAGTCGCTGACTACCTGACGCCTATAGCTTTCATAAAGCTGAGCGGCCTTCGCCGGAGAGCGTCGAATTCGTAGCGGGCTCCAAAATTCGGGGTGGTCGGGTCATTAAAAAACCGCGCGGTGCTCGAGACGCCTGATTAAACAACGACTTCCGGCCTCGTCAGTCATCTCGACGCCACTTCCGAGAATCCCCGGGCGAGATCATCTGTGAACCAGAAAGAAAACTTGCGCAGAGGCCTAAAAAAGGAAAACAGTACAGGAAAGGCGAAAAGTTCGCTCCTCCCCTCCCACCCCCCACTAACTCCCCTCCGACCCAAGCCTAGTGGGTGTCGCGGGAGTCGACGGCCGCGCATAACGGTGTTGCGGCCGGGGTTCAAACCCAGCCGGCGAACACAAGACGTGCGAGGCCTGTCGGTCTCTTCCGAACTCATGGCGCCGCCATGCCCCCTCCACCTCCTATTACGCCACGCCTCTACAGGCCTTTTGCACGGTGATGCTGCGGCAAGCCGCCGCTATTTTCGGCAGGAAGGGGACGTGTCGCGTGGTGCGACGCGATATTCGCGAGCTTTTCAATCTTCTCAACGGCTTCCCGCTGCCTTTTCGCCCTGTTTTCGGCCAAAGTGCGCCTTTAATTTACACTGCTACCCCCAAAGTGCGGTGCCGCTTTCGACGCCACGCGCTTTCAGGCATCTGCCTGCTGAATCCTTCACTCTTTTACGCAGTTTTCTTTTTATTAGGTCATTTTCGTGTCATTCACCGTATCACTCTGACTCCTGCTCTGGCAGCTGCAAGATGACGCCCACTGCGGCTAGGAAGGCTTCCTCCGGAAGGCTGACTTTCGGCGCGACCGAAACGGGATGATCTATACAGCAAAAGGGCTGCAGCTTGCTGACGTATTTATGGTTCGTGGCACCGACACTTTACTTCAGTTCAGATTAGCGATAAGCTCTTGCCTCGGGATTTTGCCGGAAGTTATAGAAGTGAGATTTTTAACAGTTTGACAACTATTTAGACCGCCTTCCCGTATTCGACGTAACTAATCTGCCGCAACTAAATCTACTGGCTATTGGCCTTTACGTCAGACTTCCATTCGGCCGAGCATTCTGTTGATCGTTTCTTCCGAGGTTGTGGACACAGTATAGCAACTGTAGTAAGCTAACAGATAGATGGACTTATTGAAATGAAATGCAGAGAGGTTGGCCGGAGTGATTCAAATCTGGCCTGCTACTCTGCGCTGGGGAAGGAGAAGGGGAGAAGAAAGAGGATCTTGATGGGTGACGATGTTGGAGAAGGCATATGAAAAAATATACAGGCACGACAGTTCGCTTTATAAGCGCGAATCGAGTCCGGTGGCGCACAAAAAAACGACAAAGAACCCGCACTGTCTGGACACCCTTCCCCTTGTCCTGCGAAGCGCCCAGCAGCAGTTTCTCCGACAGAAGCCACTTGTCCAAACGCTTCAAGGAAACGGCTAGCACATTTCTTTCATGCGCATACAATGGACACACCAAAAATATATGGTACACAGTCTCGAGGATGCCACAAGTTGAACATTCCGGTGAGTCCACCCGTCCAATTGTATGCAAGTACCTGCGCGTGAATGCCACGTTTAAACGCAGTTTATGTAACTAGCGTGCATGATGGTGCGGAATTTCACGCGGAACATAAAAAGTTAATAATCGATCGCGCCTTCTTAGACGGATGTGTCGGGCGTCTGGCTGGGCCCAGGAAGCTGCCGTAGCCTTCTTCATATAATTGATTTGAAGACACGTCGTATCTTGGAAAAGGCACAGCTGTTTGGAGGCCATTGCTGAGGGCACTTTTTGCTTCAACATCTGCCTGGCGTTTCCATGGAGCCCGCAGTGAGCAGGGATTCATTGAAACATTATCATGTGGCCTTGGTAGTAAGCTAAATTAAATATATAGGTGTATGAAATCCTTGTTTATTTTTTAATTTTCTCTATTTGTTGGAACATTAGCAACTAAATTATAATGCGTCAGTTGAGAAGTTAAATGTATTTCGTTTCTTTTTCGCTCTTTTTCTTCTTCACCTTGCTAAAATAATGACGAGAACGCATAAAATAATGAGAAATATTTATCGCTGTTTCTTTGTGTGCTGGTGGCTGGTTTCTATGCATAAATATATAAAGCATCTTCTCACGTTCTGAAAAGTTATCAAGTGAGCTGACGCTCGTTTTCACTCTCTTTTTTGCCTTTGTTTCCCTCCCTCGTGTGGACAATAGCGATGCGAAACATCGTGCTAACTTCCTCGTCTTTCCGCAGTCTCTTCTGTTCTATCTCGCATAATGCTAAACCACTTCGCAAGCGCCGTTCCAGCACAGATTTAGTCGCCGTAGAACACAGCTCTCTAGCAGCACGTAAAAAAAGGCCATTGCTGTAGCTGAATGCCAATGACCAGGGTCATATAAATGGACAAAGTACCGATACAAGCATCTGCCTTACGTAGTGTTGCTGCGGAGGTGTCATAAAACTCTACTCGTAACGTTCGCGTTGTATGTATTAGTAGGCGTGGTTCTATTGCGTAGTTCTACATTCGGAGCGGCGTTCAGTGCACATAACTGCATCTTTCGTTACCCTCGTAGTTGGGCCTTCATTTTCGGCCCGGTCGCGCGCATTTCGTCCCACGCTTCGAAGCAGTTTCCAGAATGAACGGGGTCGATCGGAACGAAGTAAGAAAAGTCAAGGGTTGCGCCGGCTTGCGTCCCCGAAAGCCAATTGCGAGGCATAGGGACGCCGAATAAGAGAAATGAAATGCCCGCTCAATTTCCTCCATGTGTTCGCGCTTGTGCTGAGAAGAGATGAGGGAATAAAAGGAGGGGGAAGACGACAGGAGGGGAGAGGTCGTCGGGCCGGGAAGCAATTGCGTAATTGGCACCGCCGGCTTCCCATTTGCTGACGCGGCTCACGCAAGCCTAATCGCCTTAACGGGGAAGGTGCCCAGTACTGTGAATAGCGGTTGCTTGCCCAATCCACAACGTTCTGGCTCTGCTACTTTTAGGGGCTGTCTCGGCTGTTGGACAGGAGACTCAGAAGAGATGTCCTCCCATGTGTTCCTTTTACTACGGGAAGTATCTAACTGAGGTGACTTTTATTTGGAACTGCAAAGCCGTACGCACGGAAGTATGGTGCGCCCCATAAAAAAAGAAATAAAAAAAAGCAAAAGGACACAAGATCATCGTGCAAGAGTGAGCCACAGGATAATGGCTCTCTGATTCACATGCATCTCGTGTTTTTTTCGATTTTGTATTCTAGATTCCTTGTGCACGCTTTGACTAACTAACACCATGGTCTCATGTATATTTTGTAAATACTTACATTTGAAAACATTTAGCCGATAGCAACCCCCCCCCCCCCCCTCCCCCTCGAAAAAGTTAACAGTAAAACTGAGAATGGCAGGCGCACTTCCCGTTAGCGATACAGGATGTATTTTGTTTTTTTGCCTGAGATTGCGGGATGACTGGCTCCGCTAGAGCGCGATAAAAGTATTACAGTGTGTCGGCCCAGAAACGTCGTTCATGTGGTCATTATTTTAATGCTTTCTACGTTATCTCAGCAAGACATTGTTACAGCAATGCAGTACCTTTTATCGTGCTTAAAAAAGCAGTAAAGGGTCTTTTATTGAGTCGCTAGGAGGGCTCAGAATTACACGAAGAGAAGACAACTGAATGAATAGTTCATAATAGAGCCTTTTATAGTTTGCGCAATTGATTATTTTTCTACTCGCACTGCGCCTCTGCCTCGAGCTCGTTGGGTGCCTGCCTCCCAAGCAGCTCTACTGGAGTGGCGTGCTCAAGCGAGGGGCGGCGGTGGCCAGCGACTATAGAGTGAATATTTCACGCGCGTCCTAGCTGCCTTGGTGGGAGAGGCGTGGTCCTTTTGCCGAGGGGAACACGCGAAGCTGCCGTCTTGTATGGACCGAGTGGGGCGCAAAATTACCGGTGGCTGCGGATGGGAAGGAAGGATGTCGACAGGCGAACCCGTTAGCGGGCGCTGGCTGGAGAATAAATGAATAAATCAAGAAAGAGCGAGGAAGAGAGTGCAGGGGCCGAGGAGGCCATTCCTCTCTTGCGGAGCGTCTTCATTTTCACTCAGCCGAGTAATGTCCGCCGCTTCCCTTTCCCCGTGGCTTCCTCTGCCCACTCGCGTATTGGTTTCTGCACCGCTGTGACGGCCGCCCCGCACGCCATCGGGACGTTGCGCTGCTCGTAACGCTGCTGGTGTCCCCTTTCTGGTTCATTTTCGGTGAACTCTTTCTTTCTTTCTTTCTTTCTTTCTTTCTTTCTTTCTTTCTTTCTTTCTTTCTTTCTTTCTTTCTTTCTTTCTTTCTTTCTTTCTTTCTTTCTTTCTTTCTTTCTTTCTTTCTTTCTTTCTTTCTTATCATGAGAAAGGAACAAGAGAGACATGGCCTACAAACTGTTTGTAGACACACAAGGTTCTGAATGCTGTAGTTAATTTCTCTCTGAGCGAGGTAAAGTGAACTGCTGCTTACTGGGGTAAACCAAGATTTTGGTTACAAGTTATGGCTTATGGACTGCGTCGCTATCGTAGCAAGTGCGGGTTACCGGAATGCTGACCAGCGGGCTTGCTTTCAACTGATTTCTGCCCCTGATTTCCACTCTCCGCAGTTCCAGTACTGCTTATTGCATGTTCGTTTTGTTGGAACCGAATTGATCGAAACTATTTTTGCCGCTTTATATATGTTTTTATTCCCGGTCGCTATATTTAGAATCGAATACCTCCAAGAGTAAATCTTATTGCTCGCCAGGTTGAATAATCTTGATAAGCGGGTTGAGACAAGGTTCTTACATTGTCAGTAACACCACACTATGATGTGCTATCATGCACACTGCATGAAAATTACTCGAAATTATTTCCGCTACTAAGCACTTAAACATAGTAGCAAAAGTATCAAATACAATCAAGGAACTGAACTACAACTTACTCATTCGTGGGTGCATAAATGCCCATCAGTTTAAGGCTGTTAAAGCAACCTGACGCGATACGTGACAGGCTTGATGGTTTATTGGGTTTAACAGCCCAAAGCGAGTCAGGTTATGAGAGACGCAAGGTGACATGCTTGAGGGGAAAGTCTTCCTTTATTTAGTGGACATTCCGGTTAGTGTTATGCTCCAATCATAACTGGCTCGTCCCCGCATTCTGATCTTCGCAATACCATTTTCAGCCAAATTTGCGGCAATCATTGCTACCAATGGATGCTTCACTGTAGGTAGCACGTAACTGCCGTGTTATTGACAGGAAACACTTTCTTAATATATAAGGTCGTTATCTCATGGTGTCTAAAGCGCGAAAATGGATCTCATAAGTCAAGGCTCATGAGTTGACCTCATGAGTTTGTACTTGTTTGTGTGCCACATGTTGACGGGACGATTAACATGTTTGACGACAGCTTTGCTGGTCTTAACGACAAGCTCTGCGCGTTTTCCTTTCGCGCAAACGACAATAAGATGTGATGCCTACTCCCCCGAAGACATGCTCTGGAAGAAGCGATGGTATCTATTCGTATGGCTGTACTGAAAGAGCTAGCAATTGCCCAGCTGCACTTGTTCCGGCTCTTTCTGGCGTCGTCGTATAACGTGGTTGGTTTCTAATTCTAAGTGATTCGCAAATGGAAAACTGCTTTCACTGTCGACGTCTTTCGTTACATGTTTTCAAACACATGACACCGGCCGAGCTACACGAAAAATTCTGCAAATGGGACCAGAAAGTAGAATCTCAAATGACATTCGAACCTCGAACCTCGACTAGACAAAAGGAATCCAGACATATATAGAAAGCAAAATTCTGCAAACGGAACCAGAAAGTAGAATCTCAAATGACATTCGAACCTCGAACCTCGACCAGACAAAAGGAATCCATACATATATAGAAAGCAGCAGACACGGATATTGACGAGAGTGGCGCCTCCATTGTTTGTCCTCAGATAAGAGGAGCCGACAGAGCCGACGGTGGAACCGAACAAGGGTTCCGTGTTGACAGTGCCCGCGGCGACAGCGGTGGATCGCTTGGGAGGACGTACTTGCCAGGCTATGGCAGAAAAGAAAAGCGCAGGAAATGCGAAACCATTCACAAAAACAAGTGGGCGACTGAGCGCGTACGGGGGTTTTGCCGTGTTGTTGCGTGTGCTGTGAGGCCGTCCATACCTCCTATGTTTTGGTGTTTTTCTCTGTTCTTTGTGTTTTGAATGCTGCCGGTATCTTTTATTTCTGCCGTACATTCTCAAAACAATTGTCCTTTCTTTGTTTCCCATTACCCACGTTGTGTTTTATGTTCGCAAATCGATGCGTCCGTGTCTTCAATGCACGGGCCTCTCGTACACAGAGGGCTCTGTATTGCATCCGGTAGACATGCTTCTCAGGATGCTGTGTCTGGACATAGTAGTGGCAAACCTGAAGCGGTATACTTGGAAGACGGTAATATTTGTGTGGGAGCAAAGAGACAAGAGAATGATGAAAACAAAATGTTGCTTCAAAAAAAAAAAAAAAAGTAAGTGCAGCACCAACAACGAGCCAGTTGAGGGAAGCAGGAAAAACAAAAAACAAAAACAAAAAAGGAAGCATCGATGTACACGAAAAATATATACCTGCTTACACACTTATTAACGTGTTTCTCACTCATACACGCGTCACATGCTTTCCATTGAAGTTGACAAGGACATTTTTTCCCCCTCGGTGTTTCTCTCTATGCCGATGGAAAAGTCCCTGCTGTGGTTCTGGCCTGATGAGAACAACAATGAAACGTTGTCTTTCGGAACCGCTTTGTTTTGGCGTTACCGTTGAGGAGGTGATCACGCGTAACATTTAATATTAGCATTTTGTGTCCGCCTCACGAAACTGTTGGCAGATTGACGCTACACTGCGAGCATGTACAACTCATGTAACATCGGGATCGCGGTGTAAGAATAATCAGGACCTTCAGAGAGTAATACGTTGCAACAGTGCTGTATGCAAATGTTAATCGATGGCTGCTGTATGTTTTCCTCTATATGAAGGAAAAATAAAAAGAAAAGGGCTGTGTGGGAGCGAGCAGAAGAAAAAGAGGGGGGAGTGCTGAAGTATTCTATATATATTTTTCTCGAGCCACTCCGGCCGAGCGCTGAGCTTTCTTCTAGCCTTTCAAATATCTATTTTCATATTTTATTTTCACATCTTTATTTTGGAAGGTAATGCGATTCCTGAAATCCCGGGAATTTAATTTGGCACTTCAGCATTCCAGAACGATAACTGCACAAATATCAGCAGGTATTTGATTCTACTCACCTGTCTCCTCCGTTTTACGGGCGCGCGGAGTCCTTTTGTCATCGGTTTTTATTTCAACATTTTAGACCGTTTTTGCTTCCGTGCCAAACCATCCCGCTTTCCACTCTAGTCCATTTTTCTGTTGTTTTTTTATTCTTCTCTAAGGCTTGCTCACCTTTCTTTCACATTTCCTTTTCATGTGCACCTTTCCATCTTCTTTCGAACCATTTAGAAAGTTCACAAAGACTTCGTGATGCCACACTTGGGCCGGTGCTCCCTTTTGGGGAGACCTCTAGTCGCTGTTTTTTTTTTTTTTCTTTTTTGCTTTACCTGATGTTCTTTCATGGCGAATAGTGGGAAGAGATCCATTTGGTGTTGTTTACCGACGTGCGCTTGACGAATTCGAACTTTTGTTGAGATGACTACTTCTTTCGTCCTTTTTCTTCATTTTTTTTTTCACACGGTGAAGTGCATGACAGCGCTTTTAGAGTCTGTGGCGTACATTTTGTTTGCCCTCGCTTGTTCAGCCCTTCGTCGGCAGCCAAAAGAACAACCGGCGTCGGGCCCAAAGGCGGTCTCCCCTCGGGTCCATACGGGAGGCCCTGAAGCGCATCTCGCAAATGGAAGAGACATGTTCGCTCTCTCTACCGATTTACTCTTTTGACGTCCTTTTTATAGCTCACCCTTTTTCTCAGTGTTCTTCTTGTTTGGCCTTGATAGCGACGTTCGTGGAGACTGTTTTTTCCCTCTTATTCTTACTTCATCAGCACGAGTTCTCGCATCGAAAACTTGTGTACCCTTTTCTACTTCCTCCGGCGTTTCGTCTTTCTGCGCGAAGAAAAGCAGTGCTGTCAATGCATACATCGCGTACACTGCATCTGATTTCCCGGAAAATAAAAAAATAAATACGAAAGAGAAGTAGAGGTCGCGTTTAACGGGCGTTATCGATTTGAACAAATCAGACGACTGTCGTGCTCAGGTGTGGAATTTGTCTTATTACGAACGATGTGCGAAACCCCAGGATAAGAAGTGGCAGAAATGTCAATGTAGAAAGTAATTTATATTCTTTATTGACGCTCGTGTTTAGGGACCCCATTGGCGAAGGCTCCGGAGTAATTTCAACTACCCGGGGATTTTCGAAACATGCAAAAATTTCGGTAAACGATTGCTTCTTGTTTTTGTTTTCTATATTCATTAACACGCGGTTGGTGGGCACAGGCGTGGAACCCCCGACCTTGTGTTAGTCAGCCACAAACCTCTCTTAGCCACTCCAGTGGGTTGTAAAATCAGCATAATGGCTTCGGGATCCTCAGTCGCGTAGTATCAATGACCTGAAATCATCGTTATCTCTATAGTTTTGCGTCCTGACATCTTTCTTTTGAGTGCTGGACAATAAAAATATTACTAGCTGCTGTCGTCAGCATTTCTCGACCAGTTTCGTTCCCCAGAAATGTTGGAGAATCCGCGAAGCATTCCTTCGAATCGACCTGTCTCGCCTGCGGCAAAGCGATGTTTTGTAAACAGACGTGTGGTACTCTTTCGCCTTCAGAGATCCGACCAAGGCACTCCTCTTCTCGCCAAGTTCGGGCCAACACATAACACAGTGGCATGCATTGCCGCAAACGCTGTACCAAAAAGGTGAAAATACCGGTCCATTCCTGAACATCCACGAGGGCGTCGTTCGCATTCGATGAATCACCAACGGTGCCTCTTTTTCACGGCTCTCAAAGTGCCGGTCTCAACTAAAGCTTTCCCTCCCCCTCCTCTTCATGCACGGTAGGAAAACAGAGCACGTGGCGAGGAGGAGCCACTGATAGGCGTGAAAACGTGTTAGCTATTTAGCGCCCAGACAGACGCACCGCCGCCGCCGGCGTATCCATTTCCAGGAAGCAGTTCCTCTTTTCCACCAGAGGCAATGTCTCGCCGCCGCCGCTGCAGCAGCGTCAGCAGCGCGCATCTGAGGCTCGAGCCGCGGGTGAAATGAAAGGCGCAGCCGGGGGCGTGTTAGGCCTCCCCCGCGGCCTCCCGCGAATGCTAGAGGGACAGCGACAGCTGCTCGGACGCCGGGGCCCCTGTCCCGTTCCAGGAGCGGCCGCAAACGAAAAGCCGTGGCTCCTAGGCTCGAACGTCGAACAAGGAAAGGGCGTGCAAGCAGTCCTTCCGAGAGCAGAGCGACGCCGTTGGAGGTCTCCTGCGTTCCCACTTCGCGTGGAATGGGGTTGCGATGGATTAATCTAGTTTTACGCCATTCCTAATTGCGTCCTTGTATTCAAGTCTAAATTTCCAGGAATCAAACTCGAAAGAGATCGAAAATTCGTCGGTATTGTTGAGAGTTGGAAACGACCAGTCGAGCTCCCATAAATGAGCCCTATGTTGACGCGACCGCAGTACCAGTTCGAATGAACTTTGTTCTAGTAAGAGGAATTTCGAGTTGATCGAGCCCAATTAATGAGGTTGCACTGCGTGTTTAGCCCCCGTTCTGCGACGATGTGGACATTTCGCTAAGAGGCAAAAGGGGCGAGGCTCGCCCCTTATGTTTATACAGTTTCATTCGCTAAAGTCTGCCGTTATCATCATCATCATCAATAATGCACGACAACGAAAAACAACGGCGGCAGTTGAAAGTAGCAAAGAAGTAGCCTTTATCACTTGAGAGACCGCCCTGCTGGATCCTGCCCGACAAAAGCTTCTGGTGAGCCGGGCAGTATTTTACTGCATCTAAGACCACTGAGCGCCTTGATAAAGGAGCCCACACTAAACGAACATCATCATGAACATTATTCATGAACATTCATCATGAACAGTCTACAAATCACCGTAAAAGCTACATTTTAGTTAAAAGGTTTCCAACAACACCTCGACCGCGTGGAAGATGAGAAAGAAACGACTCAGCCTCTGATAGGAATTTTTGGTTCCTCAAGACAAACAAGTGAATTAGGTGGCAAACACTTCGCTTTTGCCTTCATAGTCTTAATTATTTCCGATACGCCTTCTTTCGCTACAGTGCTTTCGCGAGGAATGTACTGTACTTTGTATTGAATAAAATTTCTGTGCTCTTCATTGTACTCCCTTGGTTCCATTGCTTAGTGCTCCTTTAAAAAAAAAAGGAATGGAAAAATGAAAGTCGAGTCAACCCACACTTAATGGGGTCATCGCGTCCGAGCCTGATGAAGCTCGAAGATGCGGCTTTGATCCCAGCCGCGACAACCGCTTTTCGATGGAAGGGAAACGCAAGGCGCCCGTGTGCTGTACGATGTCAGTGCGCTTTAAAGAACCTGAGGTGTTCGAAATTATCCGCAGTCTTTCACTAAGCGTCCCCCACAGCCGATGTCGCTGTTAAACTGTATAGAACAAACCAAATCAAACTGAATCTGTCTTCCAGGCCGTGAATTCAATTACATGAAATCCACACTTCGAGAGTGCTTACTTCAAGGCCCACATATTCCTACTAACTCAGCTTCCCGTCAGTGCCGTTCGTTTACAATGATACTAAGGCAGAGAACTATATCTGGGGTAAACCAGGATTCCAGTATTTCATTGATGAACACTTTTGCGTTCACTTGCTGCTGGAAACGTTTAGTGGTTGGAGGGCGTCCCCGATGATTCGCTATTGAAGTTCAGTCTGTCTAGCTGCTTTTAGAGTAACACTGCTTGAACAAGTTTTGGTTGTGAGGCAACAGATGAATACCGTTGGATACCGACACGAATATACCGAGATGTGTTCATCACACTATTTTTGAGACAACTTTGTAAGTTGTGAGATAATGCCATGTTAGTATTGATCGGACTGGTCTAATCTTCCGATACCTTGTAATAAATTGCTTTTAAAGTCAGTCCTCCGTTCACATCAAGCAGTTAAGACTGTCACGGAAAACCACGAAAAAGCCATAAGCGTGCCACCGGACATAATACAGTTATATTGCTTATATTGTAGAATGTTACGATATATATGCAAAATCAGTTATATTGCTTATATTGTAGAATGTTACGATATATATGCAAAATTACTACGTTCATAACATATTTCAGTTGAAAAATGCTGGTCTAGTATATTGGATACTGGCGGAATGCTTTGTACTACCTCGCGAATCACGAAACTGATATCTGGATGCACCCACAGGAGTGCTGGATTAGCACTCATTAATCCCAAATCAAAACTATTTACAGGTCTTCGTTTACTTGAATATTGTCATATCAAGTTCATCACAGTATTTGTGCACCTGCACGCCCTGAGACGACAATTGTTTAAGGCTGGTTACAGTTAAGTAATTTTCTGCGCGTGCTTCATTGCGACGGTCTGACAATACGTGCTACTAACTGAAGAGCATGCGCTGCGTACGGGCAACATGGCATAGACGCTTGACAAAACAAGGTAAAACAATGACAGGTACAATTTGAAGGCATACGATCACAGCAACTCGCTTATTCGCTTATTATTTCTTTGCTTTTATCCCCCTCACCATTTCCATCTTACATTATCGTACATTTCAATACAGAAAAAGCTTAGAATAGAAAACAGCTTCTTTTCAATTAAAATGCATAATACTCTGTCATGGTGGTGGTGGGCGTTAAATTCAGAGAAAACATGGTGAAATAAGCCAGTTGCTACTTCGACTCTGTGCATGTCTTTCTTTTCCCTGGGTTTTCCTTTTGTACCCCAAACGCTGAGGGTTCCTTTCAATTACCTAGAAATAGCGTCCGCTGATGTATAGTTGCCGCGCTACTAAACTGTGGTGCATAACTAATTGTCCGTGAGTCATATTGTCACACCCTCTGCGTGTGCTACTTGCGAACCCGCCATAGAGCTTCTGAAAACTGCCCCACACCTCATAAGAGATGCTTTGATGGCATCTTCTCTACGCAAACAGTGATCGGGCTAAATAATAAGTGTCTGCAGAAATATCGAGGCATGCAGAACGAACACAGCATTGCTGTGAACTTGAGTCTCATGTGAAATAGGAAAACATCTTGTGGTTTGGCTAAATAAGTATTAATAAACGCCTCACTCACTCACTCACTCACTCACTCACTCACTCACTCACTCACTCACTCACTCACTCACTCACTCACTCACTCACTCACTCACTCACTCACTCACTCACTCACTCACTCACTCACTCACTCACTCACTCACTCACTCACTCACTCACTCAACGACGAGACCAAAGAACGCGTCTCTCACGTATCCTCATTTTCGTCACGATAGTAATTGTAGTGTATATTTTGTACCAATGCTGAACACTGTCGTGTCTATTTCGGGTAAGAACCTCATTAGACTAAGTACAGTACCGTTTAAAAGGGCATGAAAAACTCCTCACAGGAAGTCGCATTGCGTCAGCACGCCGATACCATTGGCTACCAAATTGCGCTCCCTAACTTCCTAGCTTGTTGCTACATATCCACTACTTGAGATAGCGAAGAGAGGAGATGGCAGGGGGGGGGGGGGGGGGGGGGGGGGCTACAACAATTAGAGAGGAAGTAGGCACATCTCGACGTTTGTCCTCTCTATTGTCCTTTGTACATAAAATCTTTCCGTTCACTACATGAACGTCAGGAAATACACCGGCTGATTAATGACGTCCATCTAGTCTGAATCACTACCTTTCTTCCAGTGTCTAGCCAAGACGCTCAAGGAACGAGACCGACAATGGATATCGAAGCCCACGTGGAGACAACGATGGTTGTCGCGCTAAATCATTCCATCGATTCTTCTCTCTGGATCCCGGTAGCAGGGCTACCTATAGATTCTGCTTGCCAGCAGCTCTCAACATCGTGTGCTATTTCTGTCACCCTCCCGATTTAGCAATATCGCGCTCATTTCACGCAACGATCACTAATCCCCTTAATGGTCCACCTTTCAGATAATGATCAGAACCTCTCCCCAGAGATTCGTGCGAAGATCTAAAAATAAGGAGGAATCACGATAAGGAAGCTAGGAAGAGCCGATACGCTTGACAGAACTTTAGTGAAGCTGACGCGGTTCATGCAACGTTATATGCATATATACACACACCATGCGTTGCGAGATGTTGCCTGGCAACGCACGAGCGGGAACAAGCGGAGAATGAACCGAGCCGATGGTTCATTGCGCTCATTACGTCCATTAAGAGCGTGCCTCGCAACGGGATCATGCCAAGCCAAGCCAGCTACTGAGCCCGTCCCTTTGGCGTGAGCATGTGGCTTGGATTTGTGCTTCTCGACTCATTTTTATTTGTTTGTGATCAGCTTCTACTTCGTTGTTATCGAGTTATGGGCGGTGGAGGCGGATCGTTAGGACCCAGTCCCCGTATAATGACGTCGTTGTTAACACGGCCGCTCTTTGTCGGCGTCGTCCGGGCAGCTATGTACCTCCTCTTCCTCTCCACCCAGCAGTAATTATATTCACTTTGTGCGGCCGTTCCGCATGCTGTGTATGGAGCCGACGCTGAACCGTCCCCCTTGTCTGCCCATGTCTTGCAATCTCTCGTGAGGGAGCATCCCAAAGAACTGCTCTTTAAACACCGTGTGCAGTATACGAACACGTGGTCCCCGCGATGGGGAAAGATATTTAAAAGTGAAGGACTTGTTAGTATAAAATGCGAAAAGATGGCCTGCCTTCCCAGTGCCTATGTGCATTCCGTCAACCCCGAATGGTGCTGCCGGCTGGAACGCGAACACTGCAATCATGACAAAGCATACGCAAATACTCGAAATAGCACTTTTGGTAATCACACTATCATCGCGCGTTTTTATCTATATGCAGTTTGTTTTTAATTCTTATTTTCTCCATAGACACGGCGCCTAATAATTTAGCTGATGTTACCTAGAATAAATGTGCAATTTTAAATGTTTTCCTACTCATAGTGTGTTAATTCTACAGCGAAAGGACTCGGCAGTGCCACATTTCTTATGATTAAATGAGGTGACGCAGGCTATATGCAAGTAAGGTAGATTTGTTTCCTAAGCGGCATGCTTAGATTCTTATGTCAGCCGTGTTTGTGTTACGGAAGCGGTTTTAAATTAAGAAAGACTGTCCACGTTCGTCTGATTTCAAATAAACTCTTCTTTTTTTTTTTGCTACGTTTCGAAATTATCTGGCAACTTTCCACATACTTTAGAGATACATATTCACCACAACTTCGAGCTTAGACTCACCAGTGAGAAAGAGCGCCAAGAAACCACTGGTATGCGTTCTTCAGCGAAAATTCGCTTCGGGACTTATTCCGGCTCAGACGCATTCCGCCCTTTTGCCGTCACGCAAAACGCACTCACCGCCCTAAGACGAGGATGGGAAAAGCACAACAAAGGAAGAGAAAATGTAAAAGGCTCGAGCCAAGTTTGGACGTCGCTGCAGGCAGTGTACGCCCAGGGCAATTATTATACGTCGTTCGCGTGCCTTCGCGTTCCACCGTGCGGCAAAAACATCGCCGCAGAGGGTACCAACTCGTGGGCTACGCTTGGCGAGGACAGGTAGCGAACATCACTCGGTCTCGCCTGAGAATGCGCCGAGAAAATCTTCCCAAGCGGCTGCGGCGGTGCAGCGAAGACCATGAGTGCCGCCGCTTTGGCGTCTGTCGTCTGGAATTCTTCTGTGTACGCGGCCGCCGGGGTCTCGTCTGGATGCCGCCCGCGCTTTGCGAAAGCGAATACGCCGTGGGGTATGCAGTCAACTCGTTTTTAGCTTCACATTGCTGTTCATTGCGTGTCTGCGGTGCTTACTTCGCGTCGTTTTCCAGCGCTGTGTGCTCTGTGCTTAGCGAGAGCGTTCGGTGTTGCTGGGGCGTCGAATGTTCTTCCAATCTTGGCCGCTTTGCAGGTTCCGCAATGAAGGAGAAATACTTTACTGCTAAACTCGCTCATCACTCCCCCTCCTCCCTCCCCTTCCTTTCTCGTCCTCCATCTTCCTCTGCGTATTATTTACTCTTTACTCTAGACTAAGGGAGCCTTGAAACATATTCGAAGTTCTTGACAATGGTTATGCTTATTTGTATTATATGGATACGGGTATGTGTACGGGTGGTTCTTTATTTGTGCTGGTATCGGGACGGGCTTGTTATAGGTATGGGTATGAGCACTGGTAGGAGTTCGGATATGGGTATGAATATGGTATGTGTATTAGTATGATGGGTATACGGGTATGGGTATGGATTTGATTGTAAGTATTGCGTTCGGATGCTGAGCTTAGAGGTAGCGGGATCTAACCCTTGTCGAGGTGGCCACATTTAAACGAATAGAGACCACATACAAGGGACACTCGTGCGCTGCGCACGAGGTCAGTGCACATTAAAGAATCCCAAGTGGCCGAAATAAATCTTATGCAATCCACTACTGCAAATCTTTCTCGCTGCTTCTTTTTGCCGCTGCGTCAGTCGTGTCAAACTATGTAAACTTGGAACAAACATAACGGCGGTCGAATGAGCCTTGCTATGATATAAATTTACGCGGTTGTAGTTTAGTACACTTGTGCTAACCAACCGATATAAGAGGAAAGACTCGTGCATTTGTTAGGTGCTATAAACATGAACGGACTGTAAATTATTAAAGTACGAAGCTTATGACCATCACAAAGGGTAGTGCAGAAAATGTTGCTTGAATAATCTTTTGACAGCAAGCTGTAGTGAGGAACTTAACGAGGAAGCAGTGAGCGTATCAGAGCGTAGGAAGAAGTTATGTATAGAAGTGCGCGCGCATGCGCACGCACGTACGCACGAACACACACACACACACACACACACACACACACACACACACACACACACACACACACACACACACACACACACACACACACACACACACACACACACACACACACACACACACACACACACACACACACACACACACACACACACACACACACACACGCGCGCGCGCACGAACGAACGAACGCACACGCACACGCACACACAAGAAGGAGAAGGAGTTGAGGTCATTAGGGCTACACGGATGCCATATGGCGCAGGGCGGTAGACTTAGCGAACGCGTAACCAATTCCCCGATATTAGCGGAGCCCCTCGCAAATACTCGCGCGGAGCCTACGTTTATTGGCGAAATAGTTCTGGCTACACTGTAAAGGTAATACACGCGAAAAAAGATTGCTGGGAGCCGGAGGAACAGAGGCATAGGCGCGCTCCCTTTGAGCTGAGCACCTGTCGCCGGCCTGTGGGTTCGCTCTCCGGTCTAGTTCCCAGCTCCTCCGCAGTTTTCTTTTTTTTTTTTTTTTTTTTGCCTTCTTAAGTTCACGCTTCGTGTTGTTCATACCTTCGCCCATTTTTTATTATATTTCTCTTTATTTCTGAGTTCCGTCCGTTGTGCCAAGTTTCTTCAAAAGTTGGCTGTCACACAAATCTGTGTAAAAACACTGTCGCGTGAATACTTGCTACAGCAGCGCGCTGCATGAGCTACAGTTTGCGTCGGGCAAACATCATCAGTATAAAACATGGCCTTGTGCAAAAATATTAGTCTCAGCAAATGGCCGCAGAATCCTCATGTAAACTGGTCAGGAACCATGAGAAAGAAATCTTGAGAGACAAAAAGAGAGCTTTGCAAATTAGTGAACAAGCTGTAATCAATGAGATCCTCCTATGCCGGAAATAAACAGAAAATTAATGTCCTTAGTGTGTGGTGCTCTCAAGAATTGACGAAGGCTCTCATGACCCTCTTCTATCTTGCGAAATGGCTCACGGCGAGAGGAGAAAAAAAAAAAAGAATCCTCGCTTGCCAACAGTCGCTTCCCCAAAACGTCCCATATATTGGGCTCGATGCAGTCAACGGAAAGCGCTATCAAATTGTCGAGAGCGATCCATCGCGTGCAGCTACGGCGCCTCTCCGCTACTTAGAAGCTGTCAAATTTCGAGAATGAAGGCTGAGCCATGGAAAAACAAAATGAGAAAAATGGATGGTCGAAGCCGATCGAAGAAGGTTGGCGCAGCCTATAGCCGGAGGCGGCCAAACAGAATGCATAGGTACGATGACAATACTGAGTGAACCACGAGTTGACAGGCAGGAATGTTTGAAGTACAAAACAGTGACTAAGACCAACACAACGACAGGGCTGAAAACAACTACAAGATCAACGAAAACAAAGGTAAAAAAAAAAATAAAGAAGAGCAGCTGAGGACTCCCATGGGCGCCGCGTGACAACGACGAGGCTGTCGTCGCGCGGGAGACGACGAAAGCACGGCTTTGCGTTGCAGTAGCCTCGAGAACAAATGTGTGCGCCGATGGACGGCTGCACACGCTCCATTTTTTGCGGTTGACTCGAGCTAACGCTATGTCTCTGTCGCCTTTCTTTCTAGACTGGCTTGGGCGCCGCTGGTGACAAGCGAGACCAAAAGAACGGTGCCATCTCGGCACGGTGACAGTTTCTTTCCCGTTTCGCGCGCCGTGAGAGCTAGTTTTTCTTTTTCTTTATTTTGCTTTTCTGAACAAAGCTATGTTACGACCAGCGAGCAGCGGCGGGTCGGCCTGCTGCGGTTTTGCTAACCATTAGCTCGGATATCGGTTCTTAGGCGCGGAAAGCCGCAAGCCAATGCGTGGTGGCCGCTCCGCTGTCTCCCCCTGCACCCCCTCGCAACGCAATCCGGAATCGATGCCTTGCCTCCTCGTATCTGTGTGTTTGTGTGCGGGGAAAAAATAAACCTCACTCTATGCGCGCACGCCTCCCGCGCGGTCTCATCGCGGGCGCTTTCCCGCGGAGACCGTGGCATGCGCGCTTGTGTGTCTACAAACAGAGCGCGCGAGATGTGGCTCGTCGTTCGTACACAGCAGCTGCGTTATTTCGGCGTCAGGGAGAGTGCTTCCGCGATGCTCGCCCAAGTTGTGTCGCGCGCGGCAGGGAACAAGCACATAAAAATAGCGCTATTTCAATGTACCGTCTTGTATAGCAGGAGAGGGAACACACATATAGGTGAATGCACTATCGTAGTGTGAAAGAATAAGGAAAATTTTTATTTTAAAACGATAAGAACAGAACAATACGCTCTCTTTTCTAAAATGTTTTGGCGAAGGACGCCTGTACTTTACTCCTTATAGTCAAAGGTCGCCTACAGGTTGATTAGGGGGTTTTGATTTGATTCAAAGACCCAATGTGTCCCACAATTTCTTTCCAGATAAAGCCGGGCACCAGGTGAAAAGGAAGTCTAAACTCGTTGGAAAATCGGTGGTTAACCAGTGGGGCTGAGGATCGAAATAGTAAGCAATTTTCTAAGGCACATTTTGAAAACAGCCTTGCTGAACTTTAATTCTAATGCAACCGGATGCCATTGAAACGGGCCAAAAACGAGGCTAATAGACGCGTTAAATGAATAACCTAGTTAGGGGTTGACGTTGCAGATGCGGCGTGATTCCTTGAGGAAGTGCTGTGAAAAGGTACCCCTGTCTTGAACTCCGCTTCATTATATAACTAAAAAGAAGAATGCTATGAGGCGTGGTTTTTTGTCATGCGCTTCCCGGGGATTAAATTTCAACAGACAGATTCCTGTTATCCATGTTCATGCTGGCGGGTATTTAACCAGCCAGCTTTTTTAGGAACTAGAAATATGGCGGAATAAACATTAGGGAGAACTTTTCTCGATCAGTAGCTTATGAACATTGTTTTTATACCATGTTTCAGCGCAGAGCAATGAGTCTTTATCTTGGGCCTTGCCTCCGTCGAGAGAATAGTAAGATTTACTGAGGGATCTGCCTTTTTTAAATAAGGCCCGCCGGCATCTAACATCCTTTAAGTGTCAGATGAAGTGCGAGCTAAGAACACATTAGCCTTCAGAGTGAGGACAAATGCCTCCTTAACAGTAAATAATTCTTTGAAGACAGAAAAGTATAGCATCCTTGTGAGGGCTTTCAAAAGGACAAAGCGTTAGCGACTCGAGGTAAACCGGACTAAGGTTTGAAAGCCTTCGAGACTAATGGGCAAAAAAAAAAAGAGGGGGGGGGGGGGGGACTTAACATAAACAACGACCTGCAGTAATGCGATATTATTTGGTCGTAATAATATACATATTATTGTAATAATATGCTCGTCGGACACTTGGAGTGCAGGTTGGTACGGTGCGCATCAGCTTTCAGAGCTTACTAGTTTGACAAAGAGGGTTATATCGCTGCTGTTATAAAAATTGTGGACATGTGCATTTTTGTTTTTGAACAAGAATTTGCTTATGAACGTAAATTTTTCGCATGTCGTAAAACTTCACAATAAAAATCAATTTATCGCAGGTCTTTCGTTGAGACGCTGGTAGTTTTGTGCGCCAAAAGCGCATCCGATTTGTTTTGCGAGGCAGTCCTAAATACGTGGTCCGACCGCAGAGTCAAATTTAAGAGCGAAATTTAGGAAGGTTCGGAAGATTAGGTCACTCCAGTTCATACATGTTTTAACAGTATCTGGCAAATTACATAATCATTATCATCATTAGTCGGGCTATACCCACTGCAGAGCGAATGCCTTTCTCATCATCCTCCAAGTAACCCGGTGCCGTGCTAGCCGAATCCGCTTCGCCCCTGCGAACTTCTTAATCCCATCCGCCCACCTGGCTTTCTGCAGCCCCTTGCTTCGCTTTCCTTCCCTTGGTATCCGATTCGTTACCCTTTTCGACCATCTGTTATCCTCTTTTCGCACTACATGCCCTGCCATGCCCATTTCTTTATGATTTCCACTAGAATGTCATTAACTCGAGTTATTTCTCTGGCCCACTCTGCACGCTTCCTATCTCTTAACGTTACACCTATTATTTTCCGTTCCATAGCTCTCTGTGCTGTCCTCAACTTAAGTAGAACTTTTTTCATAAGCCTCCACGTTTCAGCCCGCCTTACATGTTCCCCTCAGAAGCACTGCCTACTGATGAATAAGATGTCGCATTGAGTGGCTGGCCTTCATGAACACGACGCTACCGTTAAATCATCGTTAATTTTTTTTCCATTTCAGTGCAGGGCTTCACATTTCCATTTTGTCGTGGGCTAAGTACACAGAGGCCTGCAGACGGAAGGCCCTTTCATTGTTAACTGAAATAAATGACGCGCTCTTCACCGACTTCATGGGTAACGTGAGGAGGTAATATTTGGAGCGGCCCGAAGGGAGCCGCTGGAATTAAGATTTTTGTTTTCAGTCGAGGCCATTTCCTGGGTTTAAACCGCAATTTTCTCCGCCGTGCGCCCCCATCACTCATAGTTGCTCATGCGTTGCAGTCGTGTCTCATTGATCCTTGCTGCGCACGTGGAAATTGAAAAAAAAAATAAAAAGAAAAAGAAAAACGAGCACGACCATCATGCTTAAGCAGGCGAGACCTTGTTTAAGCAGAAGACAAGCTTGCTTAGAAAAGCAGTTTATATTACCATGGTTTATGGACGCGTTGGGCCCATTTCCGGGCACGCTTTCATGAAATTTTAGACGTAAGCTTTCCTTTCTTGTTTGTATTAATAGTAGCTCCCGTGTTTGTCTTTGTGCGCGTTGTATTCGTACAAACGAGCCGAAATGGCGAAGTTCACTCAGTGCGCTGTAACGAGAAGTGTGAAAATAAAATATACTTATATATAATAATCTATCGACCCAGCAGAAAAATACCGCTGAATCGTGCTTGAAATATCACAACACGTGTAGCTTCCTGTCGTATAGCGCCAGATGCGTCTTGATTATTAGCAACGAATGTACAGTAATAGAGCGGGAGAGGCCATTTTTCTTATGCGCTTATTATTCTTTGAACTATATTATCTGTAATACTGTAGTGTTTTTCTGTAACATTTTTGTAGTGCGAGGCTGGAGACAATTATTTGCTCACTAAAAGCTTTTTGTTAATATGACAAGTTCGTGACGCAAAATGCCACAAAATATTTGTTGGGACGACAGAAAGTTTTTGTTGTTTTTAACAGGGGATCGAGGCTCGCGTTAGTGCTGATCAGCATGCATAACGGCCCACTCGTCGGAAGAAAAAAAAACAAAACAGTTCAATACATGTCCCTATCTGCTTTGCGCGTTGACTGTATACTGTACCCTAGAATAAGTCTGCATCTTTCCGCCAAATGCAACAATTCATAACTATGCCTCGAAAACGAAAATGTCCAAGTTGAAACCCTTTCGGATAGGCTTTGCGCGGCCTGTGATGGATTGCGTGAGCTCGCACGGTATCGACTTTGCCACGAATACGCCAAACACGTGAAGCCGTACTCTCCAAAATGAACGCTTCTTTATCTGGCGACAGCGCATTGTACTCGAATGCACCCAACCACATAAACATCTGGAGTTGCACTGAGCTGAACTACAGTTTCGGATTTAATCGACTGACGTGACTCACAGTAATTCACAAGGATTTTTGCACAAAGCGACGGCGAAACCATGCTCGCGCGGCCCCACCGCCGAGGGCGCAGCGGGACACAAAAGACAAGTCGTCGCTCTGTGCGCGTCGCTCTGAGGGCTCGCGCGTTTCTCGCAAAGGCCAGAGTTCTTGCCTCTTGAAGTGCGCCGCCGCCGTCGATGTGAACTCAAGATACGCGGTTAAATACGGCTTCAGCCCCGGGCGCAGTTTTCGCGTCCGTCGGCGGCGAATGAACCCTCTGCCCGCCACGGGGCGCCGGCGATGGTAGCGACGTATTCGGTGAACAGCGCGAGCGTGACTCGCTGCCGCTCGCTGTTCCACAGAGGCGCCGCACGGACCACAGTTTCATCGCGATCCCGCTGTAGGCAGTGTATTCGGCAAAGGGAGAAACTCTTCGAGACATTTAGAGATCGGGTTGCTGAGCCTGACGGCAATTAAGAACAAACCCTGTCCTTGTGCCTGCACTCGGAGGGATGTCACCTGCACGCGGCTGCTTTACTAAAAAGCGAGCGGACGAATATAACTCGACGCTAAACTCGATGCATATGGAACGGAGCAACGGCGCACGTGCAGAATAAACTTTGGGACCATTACACGCTCCGCTAGCGCGTGCCCCTAGCGTTTACCTCGACTGCAGGAAATTCTATTAATTAGTTCTTGTTTTTAAGCAATGGCGGAACAATGTAGACCTAAGAAGACTCGAAAAGTAAAGGCTTTCAGTGAGCGTCCTTTCGCTGCCTGCCTCGACACCTCTTTTATATGGGCGAGCAGCGAAGGTTCAGTGTGCAATTTCTTTTTTTAAAATAAGACCTGAGCATTAATGGCGCTAAGAAGATACTTGAAACGAGTTTCGAATTGGCAAACTGTACATGCACTATATATACAAACTATGCGTGACAAACTGTACATACAAGCATGCGTGTATATGCTCGGAAAAATGGGCGAGTTGAATTTGTGTCTCGCTTCTTTCTTTGGTTTTTTTGCGCTAACTTATCCCACCTCTCAAGAAATTGATATATTGATTGATTGATTGATTGATCTATTGATCTATTGATTGATTGACTGTGACTGGCAAATTTCTCGTAATCGTTGGTGACCAGCCTGGGGGTCTCGGTTGTGCTCCATCTTCAGCACTCAGTTATTTGCGTCAAAACGAATTCCTTCCTGTCATGTCATATACTACGCACGTACACTATTTAGTACTGTTACTATTACTGCTACAAATAATAATAGTAATACTGCGACAATGGCGACACATTTCGCGTCGCAGTAATCTCATCTGTGTTAAAGTAAAACTATTTACAAATCGCAAAAATCTCCCTCGCATTAATATACGCAGAGGTCAATTTCATGTCAGCGAAGTATTGGGCTCTTTGCTACGTTCGGTTGGACCACGGGCTTTCTTGATCAATTCCCTGTAGTTGGGGTGTGTCACGCAACCCCTGGCGAAGAAGAGGAAGAAGAAGAAGGAGAAACAGCGAAACGCCACACATCGTTCCATCCCGCGGGTTTGAGCAGCATACCGAAGGATAAGAGCGTGCAACTGCAGACCACAGCGATTGCTTTCTTTTCTCCACGCCGTGAGAGCCATCGCCGACCGCGATGGACAAGAGATACGGGTGAAAAATCTTTTATACTTTATCGAGCCGCTGATAGAACGAGACCTTACAGACCGCAACTCTGCTGCCGCCCCAGGTTGCTAACCAGCAGACTAGAACCAAGATTGTCGGTATTAAGAAAACTTTTACTGCAGAGGCTGGCCATTTTCTTTCGGAGAAGTTAAAGAATATCAATTGTTACCGAATCGGCTAGCGTCAGAATTTTATTCGTCGTCCGGAATTCGTGGCATTCAGGTGTCGTCGGCGTACTGTTTCAAGTGGTACTATGAGTGCCCCTGCTTCCCGGGAATACCATAACTAGGGTTACCATAACGACAATATTACCACAGACTCAGTCTCTTCCTTAAAAACACTCATTAATCTTTTCT
The DNA here is from genome assembly GCF_055883805.1 of Amblyomma maculatum. Taxonomy (NCBI): domain Eukaryota; kingdom Metazoa; phylum Arthropoda; class Arachnida; order Ixodida; family Ixodidae; genus Amblyomma; species Amblyomma maculatum. The sequence continues at coordinate 328,145,751 of NC_139344.1, read as the reverse complement.
TCCTTTCTGTCGGCTTTTGGGAACCCTCGCTACGAGAGCTGTTAAAGAAGGCTCGCGTATCGTTTGGCCACAGATGCTGCTATATCATTCGATTCATGCTGTGGCGCTAGTTACCACCCCGCCTCAAACAAAGCTGTCCGTCGAACTGAAAATGCCTTCATGTGCTTTAGTTGCACGTGCGGGGTCGTCCTGCCAGCGTGCGCACTGTGCTGCCTGGTGTTTGCCGTGACGCAATGCGACGCCAGAGCGCCCATCGATATCCGGCGAGAAGCTGCAGGCCGCCTGCGGTCCATCACTAACCACACGGTGGAACTGATCGGGCCGTGGATATACATCGCCCGATACCTCGTCTACCTCATGGCCAAGGAGCCCGTCAGACCCGGTAAGATACGGGCGATGTGTTGCTTTGAAAATAACATTTCTGACGCGAAAGCACTCATATGATCATCACAACCGAATAGCGATCTTGCTTGAGCCCAATTCCCGATTGGCCCTCGAATTGTGCCGCCGTAGTCACGTGTCCAGGCGCGGGTACATCAAACAGCGCTTTTACACGGTATCATCGGTCTTCCAAAACGAAGTCGCGCTTTGCACCGCACGTCTCCATGAACTTCCATTTGTGCGCAAACTCTTTCGCATCTCCTACTCGGTTTAATTTAGGTACGTTAAAACACTGCCATTTACTTGGCTGCCTTCTATTTATGGAGGCCAGCCGTCCGGTGTTTGTTCGCTGCACTGCTCTATTTTGGGTTTGTAACCCTTGATGGCGACTTTTAAGCATCGCTTACGTCATATAACGGCCTGTTTTGTCACCACGTCAGAAACAAGCCAGTTTCTGTCAACTAGACAGATTGTTGAAGAAGGCATTACTCGGAAGAAGAAAATGTTAGCATGTGACATTGTTCCAATGCGTGGAAATGCGTAGCATTAGGCTTCACCCCCCCCCCCCCCCCCCTCACCCTTGCATGATGCGACGCGTCCGGTACAACTCTTTGCCCAGCCTTCTTTACCCTTGCATGCTTCTACTTAATTTCGCTTCTGACTCTCTCTCCGAAGGCGTTGCTTTTCAGCTTGCGAACCTCACCGCACATTATCTACGCTCACAGACACTATATGAGGCACGCTCACAGACAACGCAAAGAACCTTATAAGGCCTTTATTTGACCTTCAATAGCATTTTTTTTCTCTCTCTCTCTCTCTGTCTCGAGGGAAGCTCGCACACAACCACTTCAACGGAAGAGGGGTAACCGGAGCGTGCTCGCTGCTCTAATATATCCGCTCCCGTTCTGAACTCATTTTCCTCCTCACCCTCCAGTTTCCACCGTAGCCTCCTGCCGGGTTGTGTTCTCAGTCAATCACCATCAGGTTGCGCAGTTCCCTGCCCACGTCAGCATCGCTTCCGTCCATGGTAGTCAGCCTTTAGTCCTCTCCCTCCTCTGCATAACAAATGGAGAGGGGGATGTTGTCTTTCCATTTTCTCACAAGGGTAGACAGCTGGGTTAGTTGGTGCGGGGTCATCTTAACAAACAGCGTAAAGGGCGGAATAAGAATTATTTTTACAGAAAAGAGATCTCATAGAATCCTCTCAGCGCGCCCGTGTTCCGCATAGTTACGTGCTAGGCGTGGCAAGCGGTGCAAAACGGGTTTGAGTTTAATACGGATTAAGCGTTATTTCTCGTCTCAGTGAACATCGCTTGAGGTACAGTTCGCATGTGTTCTCTAAATATATTAGTTAAGCAGCTTGTAGATAGACTCTACGTTATCGCACATGGCAAGTACCCGAAAAGGGAAAAGTTAACGAAAAATATTGTGGACTTCATAGCAAGCTTCGCAAATGGCGCTCGTAGCGTGAACGAGATAAGTTGTGGCAGCATAAATTTAATGTTGCGTTACGACGTCTTCATAGAAGCGGCAAGGCTCATGAAACATGTCACATTCTGTCTTTTCCTGCCAGATTTCTTCTATAATTTCTTGGAGAAAAGAACAGAGCCCACATTTAAGAACCTCATCAATCAGGTATGTTCACCTTGCTTGTCCTCGATTATCGAAATGCATGGGATCCAGCATGCAAAGGGTAAATTTTTGTTCGCACTTCAAGGATTTCTACAATATCACGTACAGGACTCATTGCTATATGGACCATCAGTTTGTTATCCACCCCTTGCGTCACATTTCCAATTCTTGATTTCAGCTGCAAGCTATCATTATCTCGCGTATTATCGCAGTCCTGTTGTGATTTATTCCTGTGCATTAAAAATGTTTTTTTTTTTATAGCTCGCTGCTTTGTCTGCAGCTTATCTCCAGGTCTTCTTGTTGACTTGCAATTTAATATACTAGTGTTCGAAACTAATTATTCAACTGAAAATTTTTGAGGCGCTCCGGAGATGTATGGATGGCAATGAGTTGATGGCTCGAAAGTGCGATGACACTTTCGAGTGCGCAGTCCTCCTCCCATCTGACAACGACAGTCTGATGCAAGTAAGTAAATTATCGCAAAATTTCACCTCGGTACGAAGTCTGAGCATAAACAGACAAAGGTTTTACGAAAGACGCATTTGGGACGTCTTCTGAGCGACACAACGGACTGTGTAGGTGGAAACCCATCCGCGCCTTCGGGTGCAGGTCCGCATCCACCAGCCGTACATCTACCAGCTGTTCCAGGTGATCCTGGTGCTGACCAACGTCACGGTGGTGGTGTCCCTCTCCACCATTGGCCTCCGCTTTGCTGGCACGTGCGGGGCGTCCTCTTGCCAGGACGTGACCATCAACTACCGGCTCCTCTTCCAGACATACACGGCTTCGGCGCTCATCATCTGTGGATGCGTTGTGTGCGTAGACATCTGCCTCGTCGTCTATCGACGTTTTCATTATTATCTACTCGTTCCAGTGTTTCTATGGATTAAATTCACCTGAAACAACTCTTCGATACAAACGAGCTAACCCGTACCTTCTCGAAGAAAAATATTCATGCTAAAGACACGAGACAGCCGAGAAAAGAACGTGCTATTGACGTTGTGTACTGGCTCTCTGATGACTGGTTTTTGTTCTCGTGCTGTTTTTTCGAGGAGAAGTACCAAGTCTTAAAGTCTCAACTTCATTTTTTTTTTTTTCGCACAGTCCACTGTATAGGTTTTTAATTCTTTTTTGAGGAGAGCCAACGTGAAACATTTCATAAATTGGTTTACAAAATTCTGTATGATTTACATATGACACGTATGGAACAGGTATGAATCATGCGGATAGTGCGTGCAGGAAAAGCTGAAATTATAATTGACTCCGTATCACGCTGGGTGAATCAGTCGTACGTGGAAATTATGTGGGAGCTATACGGAAAGAATGCGGGAACCGTACGGATACAGAAAGCTCGTGTATTTCTTTTTCTATTCTATATATGAACTCCGCGCTCCTATAAACCAACACCGATCTGTGACATAAGCAAGATGCAGTGACGCTGCTGCCGTTTGGCTGGCCGGCTGGGGGTGAAAAGAAGGCTTAGCGTCCATAGGAATACATTGAACCAATATATTTTACAGCAGTGCTTTAATTTCACATTGCGCCTATGATGTCATTATTCGGTGCAGGGTAATTGTGAACACCGTAGAGCACATTGTGAAACTGTGAAACCTGCTTTGCTTTGCTTGGTTTCCTCATTACAGAGGCGGATCATTTTTAAGACACCGTGAAACTTATTGGGATAAAAGTCGGAAGCATGGCTAAAAAGACACATGCAAGGAAATCTTACCAAAATAATTTTCCGGTTTCCGAGAGCGCCAGTAAACATAGCAGATGATTAAATGTTAACGGATGCTTTGAAGAAAACTGACTTGAAAACTTTCATTTCCATGCATTCCTATGGGCGCTACACCTACCTTTTACCCCCAGTCTGCTGCGGCGTCAAGAGCGCTCCCTTTATTTGTAAACACGGTGTTGGTCTATAATTCCATATTCTTTGATCGCATAGAACGTTGCGTAAGACGAAATGCGCGTGTTGTGCTCCTCATTGCATAGCAGACAAAGCTATGCCGCTATTGAACCCTCACTATACTGTTTCCGCTAACCTGTCATACAATAGCCAATACTCAAACCTGAAGCTGAGATGTGCACTGAGGTATCGGGGACGCACAAGTCTCCAGGACGTACAAGTACTAAATGAACTGGATAGCTGTTTCGAGACCTAACACGTGGAGATGAACGGCAGTCTGGAGTTCTCTAATCTGAAGCAATAAGATGATTGCTAACTTATTATGCACCATGCGCCGAGATCACGTTTCCTGGACAATTCGTCCCTAGTAGTACTCGGGTTCAGACCGCATGTGCAGGGTATATGATGGCTGTGGTTGTTAAAATGGATTATTGCATGCCTACGGTGCTACGAAATTCAGCTTTCTATCAGCTTCCGCTTTTCTCAGTTTTCTCTAGGCATCTAGAAGCTCTAACTATTCGAGCTTCCTAGAGACTTCATTAGAAGTGGGCGCAGGCTTTTATTTGACAGGAGTGCACGCTGGTCATCCCGATCTCGTAATCGGTGGTGCGCCTTTTGGCGTAATGTGTACTAACGTGATAGCGTTAAAGGTAGCGTTCGATGGAAAATCCGTCGTTGGCGATAGCTGTAAAATCCTGATTGGTCGAGTTCTAGCATTCTAACCTGTTTCAACACGAGATGGTAACATGATTCAAACATCATTATAAAGTACAATTAAGCAAATAAGACTCATAATATAAATATAAAATTGTCAAGCGTAGAAAATAAACTTCTGACCCGTGTATGGCGAGACCCTATACGCCTCTAAGGCAAGTTAGTTCAACTGGATTCAATATCGGTATGGGATGGCAACAAGCATATAGATCTGTGCGAAAGAGGGCGTCAGCGGACCTTAGACCACTGCCCCTTTAACGCTATTGTGAACTGAAGTAGAGTGCGTAAAGCTGCCTTATACAGTCCACTAAGGGCATGCCTTCAATGGCTGTCATCTGACCGCGTACTTTCCTTCTTGCACAAGGTATGCTTTGTAGCATTGGAAGGGATTAGGGTGGCTTATAGCAAAGTTTGTTTAAAAAAGCAGTATTACGAGGACGTTCAATAATGAGTACCGTATACCTATTCGGGTACTGAGCATTACGAGGGCCCAATAATACTACAGAAAGTCGATTACTCTCAGAAAGAAAAACAAAAACGAGGTTCTCAGCAAATCGCTGCTCAGAAATAAAAGCATCTGATGCTTTTCAGTACATTCACTACCTGCAAATTCGAATTGGCTGCTGGAGTTTAAGCCCCGAGTTTCTCATTTCCAGTCTCGGCGGCGTATTCGTCCTCACCTGCGATTACAACATCAACACGGGCGTGGACCTCCTGGAAGTTTTTGTTAAGGGCTACAGGGAGACACTACTGCAGTTCCTGAGGACAGATCTTGCCAACGTAAGTGTGCAGCGAAAAGTAGAAAGAGCCTTAAAAAACTGCGCATCTGCACGCAGTGAAAGCTGTTGCACGTTGCCAGATTCGTCCCGTCTGCATATTTGATGTCACAGTCACCAAAAGCATGGGTTACAGCAGCAAAATAAATAAATACATGAAAATAAAAATAAAATGAAACCTTTCGTTCCTGCCGTTTTTTGCCGGTGGAGAGTGTCAGTGACGTTTTCAATGTTTGTGGCCCAAAGAAAAAATCCTACCGACCGTAGGTACGCCGAAGAAAAAAAGTCGCAACGTGCACATCATCTCCTGAAAACATAATTGCAATCAGGTATAGTAAATGACACTGTTCAATATTAATTTACCAGCCATGGTGGCTCAGCAGTTTTGCGTTCGGCGGCTGTTCCCGAGGTTATGGGTTTGAATCTTTGTGGTGGCGGCCGAATTTCAATGCAAGCTGAACGCAGAAGCGCCACTGTGACACGCGATATCAGAGCAGATTGAAAATAACTAAAGGGGTCAAAATAATCATCTGCCAATTAATAGGGCGTGCAGTTTCGGGATGTTGAACTTACTTGCACTGTTGTAGTCCTACAAATTTCGGGTAATTACATGCAACAAACATATATATATATATATATATATATATATATATATATATATATATACATGCAACAAACATATATATATATATATATATATATATATATATATATATATATATATAATATATATATATATATATATATATATATATATATTTTTTTTTTTTTTTTTTTTTTGCAGGCTTCCCTGATAACTTTCGATAAAATGGTGCATGGGCTGAAGATGCACCGCGACCTGTTCCGAGCAAGTGTGTATCGGCTTATTTACTTTTCCTGCAACTAAGTACTGAATGCCCCCAATTGCGTTCTAAAGCACTAATAATACTATGTTCTCGCTTGTAGCGAGCAAGACCCTCCCACTACTCCGTTAATTTATTACCACACTTTCCCCATACATTGCAGCGGGGTTCGCCACTGGGCTGCGATTGGCTCAATTGTTGACTACGCCTTAGACATTGCACGAAAACACCAAATGACAGAAGCATCGCGCCGAATTTCGCTTTGCGTCTGCCCCTTTGTCAAAAACCTGAAGTTCAAGCGCCCCTCACACGACTGCCGCATTTCAAATTCCGTGCATCAAATGCTTCGACGAATTTTACTGGCACTATTTGCCACATTTTCAATATACTGAATTTAAAAAGCTCCCTCACAAGTGCTCGAGCACACGGTGACAGTGTGGCAGAAGCGGCTTTATAGTGGTTAACATGGAAGGGGGGGGGGGGGGGGGGGGAGGAAGGTGGGGAGGACTTTCCTAGATGCGCACGCAATGCATTTCAGTGACTTGCTGCTTTAAAAGATAACAAAAGTGTTTGTTTCAGAGAGCGAGAAAGAGAGGGTTGCTGGCAGCCTTCCCGTATAAAAACGCTGCATTTTCACAGCTTGTTTGCATTCCCTGGTCAGGTCACAGGTTGGGAACGGGTTTCCTGCGGCGGGGATTGTCTAAGCGTGCATTATGGCACGAGGAAGCGCTATAGGGCTTCTGTTATCGATGTCGGGCTAACGAAGTAGGGCTTCTGCGAAGAGTGTTTTGCACTCGGGACAGTGGGACACTCGGTACACACACCACCATGACCGGCTCATTGTCCGGCTTCTTTATTGGTCGCCATTGATGTGGGCCTGCAAATTATTTTGTAGTGCTGCTATTTCCATGTGCTCTTCCGTCATCGAACTGTTCTCTCCGTGGGCCGTTTTTTCGGTGCCCTGTTGGGCGCGAGGACATAACGTAGCACCACCTGTCGGCAGCCCCGCGTGATGCACTAAGAGGGATAACGTGCGTTGAGCTGCTGCTGTGCGATCGTTTCCTGTGCAGTTTAGTTGCGCCGCTAATGCTGCATTCACATATTTATTCATTTACACTTCGTTTTGGGCCTGTTTAAGGTCCCTTATTATGCAAGACAGCACTTCATCGAGTCAGCTAGCGGCCGAAGCGTGGGCCCGGCCGATAAGCTTACTTGGACGAAGACGCGGGCCGGCCTGCTTTGTTGTTGCCATTATGGAAGGAACTGAAGCTTTCACACAAACAGTTAGCACCAAGCTGGCAGTGAATCTCAATTATAAGAATTCTTTGCTAGATGAAACAGAGCTGCCAGGTGCCTGACAGATGCTGAGCTCCTTCAAAACGCGCCGGCGGAAGCGATGGCGTTCACCTGCTCTCTCGAACGTAGTAGAACAGACAAGTTAGAGTGTGAGGAAGACATGATTTGATTTTTATAGCAAGTGGGAAGAAGTGCTTCCCACGCAGCAAATTCTTGCGTACTGACTACCGTCATTGTCAATCACGGTTCGGGCGCGCATATTTGTTCTCCCCGGGCGGAGTAGCTTTGCTGACGCAAACCGCAGCATATCACAATATGTAATGCTCTGTTCCCCATTTGTTCATGTACTCTGACATTCGAAATTACATCAGCACTGCAGGCGCTGCCTGAGACTACTCATCATGTATACCGATGTCCGTGGCTGCAGAAACCATCTTTAGTTTTCTTCAGTGAAACTTCCGTGTCAACGCTTTTATTCAGAAGAATGAGATCTGTCTTTCGCACGATCCTTCCTTGTTCTGGGAGTGTACTGCTCTGTGAAGGCAACATCTTTTCCCTCTTGCCAGTAATAGGTCTCCGTTAGGTTCACAACTGATAAGCGCAAATTAAAACGCTCGCGCCGTTACTTCTGCTGCTACTCACCGTTTATCTCGAACTCCATGGACGAAACCTTGCTCGCTGAACTGTCTACTGCACACATGAGAGTGACCCCTCGCTTATTTGCCCATTAGAATCTTGAATAAGGAAGATTCCGTAAGCTTATTTTTCGGGTAGCAATGGGAGCTTGCGCGCGGGTTTTGTCGCGTACATCCAGATACAGTGCAATCCGTATCTGTAGTAACGTACCGTGACAACAGCTTAGATAAACATCAACGACCTCAGCAGCGATGCAAGATCAAAAAGTACAATGCTGGCACTCGTTATCAAGCAGAACTACTGAAAAAAAAAACGCGACTAATAACGTTTAAAACGCATAAATACAATCGAGCGTCTGCTCAAGCAGCAGTAAGAGGAGTCACGTGATCCCACTTGCTCCCCTAGGTCGACGCTAGCGGCGAACTAACTAACTAACTAACTAACTAACTAACTAACTAACTAACTAACTAACTAACTAACTAACTAACTAACTAACTAACTAACTAACTAACTAACTAACTAACTAACTAACTAACTAACTAACTAACTAACTAACTAACTAACTAACTAACTAACTAACTAACTAACTAACTAACTAACTAACTAACTAACTCACTGACTGACTGACTGACTGACTGACTGACTGACTGACTGACTGACTGACTGACTGACTGACTGACTGACTGACTGACTGACTGACTGACTGACTGACTGACTGACTAACTAACTAACTAACTAACTAACTAACTAACTAACTAACTAACTAACTAACTAACTAACTAACTAACTAACTAACTAACTAACTAACTAACTAACTAACTAACTAACTAACTAAACTAAACTAAACTAACCAACTAACTAACTAAACTAACTAACTAACTATATAACTACCTAAAACTAACTAGCTGTACAACTACCTATTAAGTAACTAACTACCTAGCTCCCGTGTGCTATGCGTTGTCAGTGCACGCTAAAGAACCCCAGGGGTTCAAAATTTCCGGAGCTCTACGCTACGGCGTATCTCATAGCCTGAGTCGCTTTGGAACTTTAAACCACATAAACCAAACCAAAACAAATTAGCCAACCAACCAAACTTTCCTTTCCGGCAGTTACAACATCGACGCTGCAGGGTTACGGCTACAAGGCTGGCGATGATGTGAGCAAGCGCCTGCAGGATTGGAACAACGCGTCCATCATGGCCTTAAGCTCCACCCGCTTCGAAAGCCGTAAGCACCTTCACACAGCGCGTTATTACGGGAACTGCTCTTATTTCGCGGTGGGAGTGCGAATAGAAAGGGGGGGGGGGGGGGGGGGGGCATTAGGTACAGAATTAATTTCCGTGCTCTACGAACTTTCACACTCGTGAAGAAAAAAAGCAGCATGACAAATCTAAAGCTCTAGTGATCCCAGTTTTGTCCACAAAACTGTATAAAAGGCGCCCACGCAATGTCGCGTGGTCCCAGTGCGCATGACCCATGTGGTATCTTGGGCGGCTGCTCTGTTGATAGTACGGGCATTTTGCAGAGTGCACATACCATATAAAAGCGTAGCAGGGGGCGGCAGAAAGTTAGGTGGGCGGATGAGATTAAGAAGCTCGCAGGTGTCAAGTGGATGCAGCTAGCACAGAACCGGGTTAAGTGAAGAAATATGGGAGAGGCCTTCGCCCTGCAGTGGGTATAATCAGGCTGATGATGATGATGATGATGATGATGATGATGACATACGATATCATTGTTACATGTTTACCCCGAGCCAAAACAGCAGGCTATCAATTTCGGAGAGTGACAGCCTGTACGCTATCCGCACTGGTAACTCACATGGGTCACTCCTATATCGATAGAGTGCCACGCTATAATTACTAGTGCTCTTATAGAATGTAGCAAAGGTAAAAAAAAAAGAAAAAGAAAAAAAAAAGAATACAGGTGTCGGCATCATCCAGAATGCGAGCGTTGGTATAGATTTTTTGGGCGCGGATTTCGGACGCCGCAATCCACACCGGGCTGTTTTATACTCCCTGTCTGATCAGGAACCCTATTTTAATCCGATCTATATCTTCAAAGATATTACGGCATATTATCAAGATAGTTATCGTCGTTACTTCCGCCCATGTAAATGCCTCAAGAAGGCAGATGAGCGGCTACTTCTTCGCCTTTTTACCAATACATAGCTGCATTCGGCACTCTTAAACCATTTTTACCTCTTCTTTAGCAGCAGCTGCCCGCACTGTAGAGCGGTGTCTTCAGACACCTATAACATGGAGTGGGCCTGCCCCTCGAACCCGGCTTTACCCCCCTCCCCAACCCAACCGGGGATGACTGGGAGGCGATCCTGCTCGGCTACCACAACTTACAGACCCTTCAAGCTATCTATTCACACTTTCTGTCTATTCACACTCTCAAGTCGCGAAGGGCGTTTAACCGGCTGTCGCATGCGACCAAAGAGCCCTGCAGCTCGACCGATGTTCACACTTGTAAATGCGACCTGCGGGTCGCTTTCCACATCTTGTCTATATCTTGACTGTTCATCGCATACAGTAAAGCTAACTTAAATTCACTTCAGCTGAGCCGCTGATTGGTTACCGGTTTGCGAACAGCAGTCGCAAAGCTGGGAAATCGAGCAGTGGTCAAACGTCCTGTGACTGTCGCTTTTCGACTAAAACGGTCGCACGACCTCCGCGAGTCGCAAGTGTGAAAGGCCTTTAGTGAGGCGCTCCTGGGCGGCGACTGCCGCTCGGGTCCCAATCTAGGGACCTCCACGTAGTGCTTGGGAGGACCGGATCCTTACAGGCGGATCCAAGCATACCTTCTGTTCCTTGTATGGACTAACAAATGTTTTCACCACCACCACATCGGAACGCTGGAAACCTTCTTTTTCGATTATGTCACAAGTTTTAGTTACTTGGCGGGAACGCATTACATTTGAATTTCTCAACTATAAAGTTTTTTCTTGATGCCGGGCAAACGTTGACGTCATCAGAGGGGCGCAAAGCATCAGCGGGGATTCAGAACAATATTGCACTTTGTTTGCTATTAAGCGCACTTTGTGATGGATGGGTAGAATGATACGTACAGGTAGGATGATACGTATGGGTAGGACAATAAGTTGTTCACATTGTCGAAATGAGCTTAGAAGACAAACAAGAACAAAAAGAATTTAGAAAAGCTAACCTCGATGCATTTTATCGTGATTTCGGCTTCCGTGGTAACAAGAAAACAGTAGAGAAATGTCACCTAAAGTCTTTTTGTAGGTGTAGCGCCGAGCGTTTCGCGGGTAAAGCGCGAACCTGCAAGGGTAGAGGAGGATGTTTAACCAGCATTAGTGGACTGCCGGAAGAACGAAGAAAGTAAACAAAGTGCAGATTTTCCGCTGCCTCGAAGCAAAGCGCTGCCAACAAATCTACCCTGCCCACGCGCGCGCGCGCGCGCACGCACGCACGCGCACACACACACACACACACACACACACACACACACACACACACACACACACACACACACACACACACACACACACACACACACACACACACACACACACACACACACACACACACACACACACACACACACACACACACACACACACACACACACACACACACACACACACACACACACGCACACGCACACGCACACACACACACACACACTCTCTCTCTCGCTTTCTCTCTCTCTCTCTGCTACATCAGTACATTTACACTCTAGCCTTCACTACTCGGTTTTATCCTACACTAAGATTAATTATTATTTCTTCAAAGCTACTGTAAAATAAGACAAACAAAAATACGCGCAGTCGAAACGTATTGAGGAAAGTGACGTGCTCCGCTCAGTACCCCTGCTGACGAAACATTTAGTGGCTAGTTTGGTTTACTTGCACTCTATCATTGTGTTCAAAGACTACAGTGAATTGCTCTCTTTTATGGCAAACCGGCTCGGAATATTTAGTAACGTACGCCTAGAACATTTCACGTCGAAAGGTGCAATGGAAGTTTCTAACTGCTACTAATGCTCAGCAATCACACGTAATTTTAACCCTAGCGTGGCACGGCCCCCATCTGACATACCTCTTTCATCCTGTTGGTCACTTCACTCCTGTAGGTTTCTCAAGATGTGAACATTCAAGAAGCTGCAGCTACGCGCAGGCAAAGAAATATGGTTTATAGATCATCGTTGCTTGATAGACAACTCTTGCGCCCCCCACACCTGATGCAATACTTTGTACTGGTGGTTTTAAAAAGGGAAACGCAATCAAAATTTTGAATATACCTGCCTGGCAACGGCTAAAATACCTTGTTTTGAGACTGAGAACTGTCAGTCTCAAATCATTTCTTTACATTGCTGTATTCGTTATCAAAGAAGCGGTAATGTACATGGGCAATAAAAAGGAAAATGCGGCAGTTTCTTACCCCTCACAGCCGTTGCAGGCTCTGCTGTCGTGTGAGGTCGTTAAACACGCATCAGTCGGCGCAGATCTAGGGAGAAAAATGAGAAATTGATGAACAACGCATTGCAGCTGACGCGGATAGCATATATGATCGAGATTTCACAACATAGCAGGTTTTTTTCTTTTAGTTTTGTTGTTCACCGTGGTTTAAAACTGCGTCGATTACGCAAGGCAGATGGGATGGCGATGCTCTAAGAAGGGCAATGTATTTTTTATCTTAATGACTGCTTGGCGGATAGGAGAGAAACTGGTCATCAAGCAAGATTTTGTTTTCAAGATTACGAGAATCATTACTGCATTGATCGTCGATATCTTCTCAGCTGCTGTTGCCAAAGAACCCAATTTAAAACCGATAAAATCTCGCCGCTAACAGCATCTCGGTGTCATTAAAAAAAAGAAGAAGCTACAGATAGAGTGAATACGGACTGTGCGTCATCGGAAATGTGTTCAGTAAGCAGCAATTCTGGGATATGTTACTTTGCTAGGCTGATAAAATGTCTCGTACAAAATTTACATATATGTTTTTGAAGAATGTGGTGCGAAGAACCTCTAGAACTATACCGGAAATTATACTTGCCAACAGTGCGCCTCATGAGCAGTAAAACGTGATTTTTATTTAGGTATTTATAGTAGTGGCGTCTGTGGTGGCGGTATATTCATCATGATGATGATGGCAGTGGTTCACTGTTTTGTAGCAAAGTGCTTAGAAAACACAAAAATTATATCCGCAGTATGACGGGAATGGCACTGTTGTCCGAATCTTCAGAGAGAACTAGTTTCCTTTCCCCTTTCTTGTATATTTTCCTTTTTTTTTTCGCCTATATACCCTTTTCCTGTATTCGTTTCACATGCCGACAAACACAACTGCTTCGGAGCAAAATTTGCTCCCTCGTGTTACAACTTAAAGCAGCGCGAAAACACAGGACTAAAAGGAACAGGACACAAGCGCTTGTGTCGTCTCCTGTTCCTTTTAGTCCTGTGTTTTCGCGCTGCTTTAAGATGAATCCAATCCAACTCGCCCAGTTTTCTATACTCGTGTTACAAGTTGTTTTGCTGCGCAAACATCACCATCATCATCGTCAGATTGCCCATGCAGGCACGCTTGCTGGAGTATATTGTCAGTTGTATGGATAGCAACAATCTGTTGTAGGGTTGTAAGACAGTGAAAAAGCTTCCAAAGGAAACTTCTTTTTTGGCCAGCTTTACTCCACACACGCAGAAAAAAAAAAAAAAAAGAATGGGCAGTTCGATGGTGACGATAGCAACAAAGGCTGCTCACCGCTCATCAAAGAACAGATTCAACACACCTCTCGCTTGCGCCCAGTTTAAAATCAATCGAGAAGTTTCTATATGAAGTGCGGACATCGTCTATCACAACTACCGCACCTCATATAGAAACTTCTCCATCAGTTCTAAACTACAACGATTATGAAAAGCGTAGAACCAGCTATTCACGGCTACAAACATTGCCTATAAATCTAATAGAATTATTTAGCATAAAAGGTAATAGGGCCGTGATGAATACATACACAGTGCAAGACTGCGGCAATATGGGTAGTTTGAAGCAGTTTCCACGGTGGTGCAACGTGCATCCGAAGAAAATTAATTTTTTTTTCATTGAGAGTTTTATAATTTGCTGCTGTCGATTTATTTCTCATGCTCTTTACAGTGTTCAACGACACCATCGAAAACCAGGTGAGAAAATTGTAGTTCCAGATCTACCAGTATGAGGTGTTACATTACTTATCGCGTAATTCTATTCACATTATTTTTCTAGCAATACCCTTCGGCTGTGCAACAGCAGCTGCCCAGACTACGGACTCTGGCTGTCCAGATTGATAACGCAGTATGTATACAAGAACCAGTTTTTGGTGGCAATGCACATTTTGGTGTTGTGTGAAGCCAGCGATATATTTTTTTTGTCAACCTATTTTGTCTTCTTGAACTATTTCTGTGGAATGGCCATTATTTCCGGCGCATTCCAATCGGCAATCTGGAAGAAGTCTTCGTCCTCCGTGAAGCCCAAGAGCGTCTTTCAATTGGCTATTTGGATTCAGACCTGAGGTTTGGCGGGAACGCGACGGTACGCTTCCAAGACTCCCTAGACATCTTCTTCCTTTGCGAATTCGGGAGCTGCTTTGGACTGTCAACTGCAATTTTTATTAGTAATCATTTTGAAATATTTGACACGAACTCTTTCAGCACCGGACGCTGTATAGCTCGGCTTGCGTCATGTCCCAGCCACTTTTACCGGAAATTCTGGGGCCTGCGCCCATCAAGCGCTATTATGGCTAGCGGCCTTTATAGAAGCAGCAGACGTATTTTCCAATACCTGATCGAATAGGCAACAGTCTGGATTTTCTCAGATGATTTAGGTTTTTTGGTGACCTTGCAAAGCATATAACGGCAATGAGGCACCGTTCTAAAAAAAAAAAAAAGTTTTTGTTTCGCGCCCTTAACAGTTTCACAAAGGTCGTCTCTGGAAACGGCCGAAATTGGAAGCTATTTTTGGAGACGTGAACACAATTTGGTAAGAATCTACCGCTCCGATCGATATTTGTCAGCGAAAATAGATGGAGCAGGTACTCAGCTGCTTTTTATTCTTCAAGCTTTTGTTTCTCAATATAACTATGAAGAGAGTTTTTTCGCTGTTGACTTTTACAAAAGACGATCGTCGAATTCCGCGCACTATATAAGGTTATACGCCAAATTTTCCGCTGCGGGGCATTCGTTGCATTCGTAACACCCCGAAAAGGGGTCATTAAGGTAAATGAAGTGAAGTGAAGTGAAGTTAAGTTGCTCTGTGGTCGGAAGTTCTAGGGAGGCTTGTGTTGGACGGCAAGGACACGTGACCGAATCTCATAATTGTATTTAAATCAATGCGTCAAGTAGTGGCAGCCGAGCTTGTCTCGAATTCAGGGTAATCAACTGAGGGGAAACAAATTTGTGTACGATTCCAAACGATACGCACTGTCTAGTTCAAATTTCACATGATAGCTTATTTGAACGCGAAAAACGGCGCTGTCCGAGTTATATTCTTGATTTAGTAGATTGCGTGTTGTGTGTTGCGTGATACAATGTGGTGAAGTACTGAGAACAAAACAAGATTAGGGCGCTGGGTTAAATCTTTTTCTTTACGAGGATTTCTAATTTGCAGCTCATGTTAGTTATTTCTACTTCGCAGTGCTCATTTACTGCAACGGTCCCGGCAACCGTAACCTTTACAGACGATCCCGCATTATAGATCAGTTGCTGTGTTAGGTTTAATGAGATCACAGTCAAGAGGTTTAGCGAAAGGCTGGTGAGGCTGTTAAAGCTAGCCTTAATATTTATTTTTATTCTCGTATCTATGAGTCAATGCCCATCTTGCGTGAATATATTCTGCATGAGCTGATTTTTATATATATTTTATTTCTTGTGAAAGTCATCTCAGATCAAGCTGGACGTGGTCACTGCCCTCGAAGAATCGACGTTTTTTCAGCGCGAAGGTAGGCAAATCTGTCCCACTACGGGTCACATTCAGATTACTACAATGCCGTGTACGAAAGCACACTAACGATTGCTAGAGCTTGATTACGCCTGATTAAACAGTGGAAGCATGCGTGTCCAATTTTGAACATGCAGGGACGTTATACGTAACTCAAAACAAGCTTCGCAAAGACAAAAAAAAAAAAAAAATGGCGCATTGCACGAGAATTTAACTACAGGCGCGCAGATGGCAACTGCTTCGCGCAGATAAGGGACGTAACGTCCGATAAGTAAAATGCAGCAACCTGAAGTGAGGCAATGGGCCACATCATAATAAGTCGATTCTAACAAATCACAGTAACTAGTTCTTCATATCCTCATTTGTGATTTTTACTGTGTTGAGAAAACTTCATGAATTTTTTTTTGTTATTTGTGCTATGAATGCAGGATGGCACTTTTTGACGTAGTTATAAACTGAAATATTCATCTACTTGCACTTATCAAATTAGCTTTTTCAGGTATGCGGACGGCTTCCGCAGTACCATCATACTAGTATTCGTGGACATCAGAGGAAACGTCAGTGATGCTAATTAGTGAACTAGTTAACTAGTTTTTGATAATTGACTTTTTTGACTGTTTCAGTTAAGGGCTTGGTTTCAATCATAACTGTAACCGACCGTTAGTGAATACCATATCAGAAGTTAAAACGCGATTTCTTATCGCAACAAAGTTTGCCTACTTCGCTCCAAAAACCTTTTTTTGAAATACCCGCTGTGTAAGCAACGCCCTCAGCGGCGTCAGCCAATGACACTAGTGCCAAGCGACCTTCTCTATCCTTCTTGTTCTTGAGTACCGAACTGAGCAGCGGTGAGCACCACAGGCAGTTAGTAGTTGACAGGTGACATGGTCGGACGCTGATTGGTCGGCGAGTTGGGTGACGTCACGATACCACTTAACACAACCGATTTGGCAGAAGCTGTAAACTCCATTGACTCCTTTAGGATGAGAGGGTGATTGAGAATCGAACCTATGACCCTTGCATCACGGGTCATTGAGATAATGGAGGCACTAATTACCGGAGTAGTTATTAAGCGAGGTGCAAACTACATGCTCGTGAATGAGCATCCGCAGGGGGAGCCGCGGAACTATTTATCAACTCTTGTAGTCCGAGTTCTACGTTATAGCGCACCTTCCCTAATCCTGCTGTAGTGATGCAACTTAGATTTCGATCTACAGGATTGATTCTGGTTGTCGTCGATCTCATCAGTAAAATCCGCGGGCAGCTTCACATCTTCACGCAAGAAATTGAAAACGTGAGTAACAGTGGGCTGCATCGTGAAAAACAGCTAACTTCATTTGCAAAGCACTGCGTATTCGTAAGCTCTGTTTCTGGCTGACCAAAGCTTTAATTATCCCCCATCCCTTTGACTGCCACAACCTAAGATGTCTTCTAGAGACGCCGTTATGGCAGTTTCTCTACTCCGCGTACCAATGGAAGTCTATACTTTTCGGCAGTGTACATGTTCTGCGCTTCGATCGTGCCGCCTCCTGAAAGCGTCACGAGGCCACCTGCTTGGTTCAGATTCACGGGCCTTGCTCCGTACCGCAGTTTTCTTTGGAGAGTATTTATTGAAACTTATATCTGTGAAAGGCAATAGTGCATAGTATCGCACCACTCTCGTCACAATAAGACAACAATGCCGAAGCAATTCCTCAGTTAATCCTTCTCGTGATAATTCAATGCATCAACCAGCAAATCGTAAATTCTCTTTTTTTCTTGAGCTGTTTGGTCCGTATTCAACGTTTATCAAAAAATGGCAGACAATACATCTATTGCTTTGTGCCTGGCTAGTTCCTGTACCCCGAAGCGCTGCCGTGTTGCCCTATATATATATATATATATATATATATCAATAGTGTTGTCCCAGTGTATTTTGCTGTTTCCATGTCTTTCAATATTTTTTTACACACTTCATGCTCTTCGCTGCGTAAACAAAGTTGTTTTCATTATTATCCTATATACGTGCTGCACTCTGTTTCTTCGATGACAGTTCACTTAGCTCCACAATGACCTCTCCCCCTCCCCTCTCACGGGGTATTGCTTTTCATACTCCGAAAAACACAATAGTGTATTTCATGGGCAAGATGTTTGAAATCTAAGCTCTTAACAATTCGTGACTCAGTTCTTGCGGTGAAAATTTCAATTTTCTTCTCCAGATTAGGATCGGCGTCGAAAACATGACGAGCATATTGCTCACCCCAGAAAAGAACCAGCTCTATATTCCCGACCTCCAGAAGGTTGTGTGAGTATTGGTCCGTTCTGTCGTGCAATCTAGTTTTCGTAGCACAGCACTTAAATATGTATTTTCTTATATCTTTTCCTCCATGTTTTGGATGTCCTGCTCATCAATTATCCTCTGAACACAGTCTGCCATTTTTATGCAGGGCGCAATGAGCGTTCGTGTCGCTGATGAAATTTTGTTAAAACATAGAACGCTTGGACGTAGAGCGAACATCTGTTTCAAGGTCTCCTTCCGTGATGAAAGTAAACTGTGGTCGTGCTTCCCGGCACTTTTTTGTCACCTTATAACTTATAAACAATTAAGAGATTTCTAAAATGTGAGAGACAGTTAACGTAATTATCTCCGGGATAAGAGAGCCAGCTGTCATTTAATAAGTCGGTAAAAACCATGAATGAATTCGGTTTCTTCCAACGCAGCATCTAGTGTGCAATTTTGTTCACTCACCGTCGTGTTATCGCTTAAGTGATTAACTACTTCCCCCTTTTATACAAGGTGCCCCCAATTCATTCCTTTCATACCGAAAGAATGCCGCACTCGTGTACGAGTAGTATTCACAAAAAATAGCTAGGGACGCATTCGATGCTGCATTGGGTACGCTGTCACTCCGCAAGCTAAATTTATTTCTTCGTCGTGCCTCTCTGAGGCACCGACTACACTGATCGAAAACGTGCCTGCCCTATATAATTGAATTCCCGGAAAGAATTTTGTGTTATAAGAGACCCAGGCTTGTCCCGCTTCTTTCGTTGCTTTCAGCAACATCTTCGTTGTCAGCAATTCCATTGATGTTTTGGAGTTTTAGTTATAATGCATGCTTGCAACAAATAGGAATGAGTAGTAAAAATATTAGCAGGATGATTGAGTGGATTGAAGCGGGGCCCTTCTGAAGGTTAGAGTTGAGCGGATGGGTAATGAATGATTCATTGATCTAGAGTTTAGATATATAGCGGCCGATGTATGGTAATCTGACTGTCCGACATCTTATTTCAAGTGCGGCTGAGATCTAGCTGCTTTAAATTTTTGCGGTGGTAGGCCATTTCGCTCCCTTTGCCACTTATCTAAGGTATTCACCTCCATAAGGCACCTTGCGTACGGAAGCATGATGTGTTCTGAGTGAAGCTGATAGTGCGGGTGCAAATATTCGGCGTAAAGAACTCCGATGGACCCTTTTTCTTTGCACGCAGCACGTGGTCGATCACGAGCTTTGTGGTGTTTCTGTGCCTAAGCATGGGCGGCATGATGACAGGCTTCATCCTGGGCTACGCCAACCACAACGACCGCGCAGCGCCTATGGACCGGAACAAACTGTCCAACGTCGCCGGATACTTCCTCGTGCTGTGAGTCACGTCCAGTTGCCTTATCTTCCCGTGTTAGCGATTCAATA
Source organism: Amblyomma maculatum (assembly GCF_055883805.1). Taxonomy (NCBI): domain Eukaryota; kingdom Metazoa; phylum Arthropoda; class Arachnida; order Ixodida; family Ixodidae; genus Amblyomma; species Amblyomma maculatum. The sequence continues at coordinate 328,125,970 of NC_139344.1, read as the reverse complement.
AACAGCGTGTCAGCCTCACACGTTTCGGTATTTAATAGTAATGATAATAATGGTCAAGCATGAATGTCATAGTGTCTAAGGCCTAGAAAACATCCAAGGTATGATGTCTGCTCAAAACATTGCTCACTGCCGTATTAGTGTATCACACTCAAGCATTTGGACTACAAAGAAATGAGATGTCGTATTTTTTTTTCTTTTTTACAATATGCTGTATATTATGCATGAATGCCTTTGAACCCCCTTCCCCTCATAGAGCAGCTGAATGGCTGCCCTCGTTGGACTAGATGGCGCCGCAGCGTATTCGCAGTTGTCAATCATGCACGTTGCTCTTCATGGGCACGGCCGCTCGAGCGGCTGTGTCATGCGTGTCATATAAGCCTTATTGGTTACATTTGCTAAGCTGTTAACCTGATTTTCCGTTCATGCGACCAGATGGTTCTGCACCGGCATTCACGCATTCACGCATTCTGGCATGAGTAAAATAGCTATTCGTCGAATTTGTGAATACTATCACGGCTAGTTTTCGCCAGGAGAGCTTTTGTCGAACTTAGGCTACCACTCAGGTATTTGACAAGCTTCTTGGTCACAGACACAGGACTGATCATGACTTCCTTTCTGCGATCAGGACAATAATGAAACCAGCGACACTCACGCAGAAATAAAAATCTGAGACCATTTACGATGCTCCCTAATGCGGAACTTGAGCGCAGCTATTGAAGCTTTTTTGTGATATATTGAGGCAGAGAATCAGAGAACCTTGTACGTGTGTTTGTGCAGTTACAAAGCACTCTTTATTTTTCTCCCGAGACACGGAGAATTTATCCGAAAACAAAATAATAAGACCTTTGAGCGAGCGGCTCAAAGCGCGTGGCTCTTTTTTCTCTTCTTCTCAGAAATTATTTTTATCTAGTGCCTCTCTTTGCCTCAGTTACGTCAGCAACGGCACTTAAGGCGACGCAGCTCAAACGCCGAGGCGCGTAAGAGAAACAACAACAAAATGTGTGGCACTTTGGACACAACTAAAGTGCGATAAGGCGAAAGCCTTTGTTTGAAACTTAGCTGATTCTGGTTTTACTGTGTTTGCTTCTGTATGCTGTGTGGCGCTGCGTTCGAGGAAGCGCCAAATGAAACGCGCCGCACGGACGCCTGGATTGGTATGACGCGATAGCGTAAGCTACCAACCAACACATAAAGCCCCGCTTTAACCGAGCCGTATGAACGTGCCTGCGTGGCCTAGAGATAACGTTAATGCAAGAACCTTGGCAGGTTGATTCTGATATCACCCTCCCATGTGAAAGGAGAGGCCCGAGTTGGCAGCTCCTGCCAAACATAATGTCAGGAAGCCCTACGTCCAGTTAGTGCTCGGTCATGCCAGATGCCAGCTACCGCATCCCACGCGATTAAAGCGCGTCAAGGCTTACTAGTCCCCCTTTGGAGGGCGTGGGCCCAGGGTTACCCACCTTGACCTATGGTGGCCGTCATCTTGGATGACATCACGTGACATCGGGTGGCCGCAATGTGTGAAAACTTCTGAGAACGACAGTATGAGCCATTAAAGGCTTCCGCCTCAAAATGTGAACTAGTTGAGTGTGGCGCATTTTTCTTCGCTAAATTTTTCTCGACGAGAGCCTTCGTTGAAAAATAGGGGCATTTTCAGCCAAACTAGCTTATTGCTAGACTCGTTATTGAATTTTTTTTTTCGCCTCTCAAGTTTGAAATATGTAACAGGTGTAGTAAATAATTAGTTATGCAGAGTGCGATAGCACTCTGCATAACTAATTCTTTTAATGCTTCGACTTAGAAGGGGACAGACGTTATGCGTCTCAAGCTGAAAACTGCAGTCTGAGATATCAGGCTGCAGTTTCCAGTTTGAGACGCATAACGTCTCTCCCCTTCTAAGTCGAAGCATTAAAGTCTGCCAAGAGCAGCACCAGTGGAGATGAGCTTCTCTGCGTGCGTGCAGTACGAGCTACTGCATGATGTTCGGCGTGACGGCCATGCTGTTCTTCTCGGGCGTGTTCATGCTCCTGGGCAGCATCGGAGACCTCTACCTGTGTCGTGCCACCCGCGGCTACACGCACTCCAGCGAGGGGCAGCTCAAGGATCTGGTGCGTCAAGTACCCTTTGTGAATTTACAGCAGTACACCGCACGAATAGGGTCCGTGCGCAGGCAGAAGACAGTTTGGGTCAGCGCTTTTGGATCATACCGGTTGCGGTGGGGCTGGTGAAAGACTTTATTTGGTGGAGCCGTGAAATATTTGTTACTAGAGCTGGGCCAGCTCCCGATCACGGGGATCGGCCGGCAGGCCGTGCCTGACGGCGACCGCTTCAGCACAGTCGACCAGTTGCGAAACTCCTCCTCAAAAAGTGACTAGTTTTTGCATGCAATTTTGGGTGCTTATGAATTGCCGTAATTATTATTATTATTATTATTATTATTATTATTATTATTATTATTATTATTATTATTATTATTATTATTATTATTATTATTATTATTATTATTATTATTATTATTATTATTAGTAGTAGTAGTAGTAGTAGTAGTAGTAGTAGTAGTAGTAGTAGTAGTAGTAGTATAGTTATTATCGTTGTTAGAAGCAGTTTCCTTTAATGGCCACGGGCGCCCCTAATATTCGTAAAATTTGACCAATCAAAACCACCGTGTTTTGATACATGGGCCCTATGGGAAGTTTCGCAACTGGTAGTATTGAAGAGCTCTGGTTTGGATGGTTGCATCGAGCACTAAAGAAGTAATACGATTTTTTCGAAGTACATCAGCATTTGAAAAGTGTTTTGTCGATGATAATTAGACGAATGCGAACGTGTTTGGGAAATGAGTATAAGCATACCGCGTCCTCATATCAAGTAATGTAATCACTGGCCACATGCTGAAATGGTGTATAGGATTGATTCTACCAGAACGACACGATGCACAATAATTGTGTGTGTGTATGTATGTATGTGTTTGTGTGTGTGTGTGTGTGTGTGTGTGTGTGTGTGTGCGTGCGTGTGTGTGTGTGTGTGTGTGTGTGTGTGTGTGTGTGTGTGTGTGTGTGTGTGTGTGTGTGTGTGTGTGTGTGTGTGTGTGTGTGTGTGTGTGTGTGTGTGTGTGTGTGTGTGTGTGTGTGTGTGTGTGTGTGTGTGTGTGTGTGTGTGTGTGTGTGTGTGTGTGTGTGTGTGTGTGTGTGTGTGTGTGTGTGTGTGTGTGTGTGTGTGTGTGTCGGTTAGCGTTACCCTTATGGTCGCATGACATATGACGTATTTTTATCTGTATCCCTTTCACTGTTAGATGCCTCCTTTTTATCCCAGCGTGTGTATTGGAAAATGTTAATGGCGCAAAACTATTAATAGGCACTACTGTTCTGTAAGCCTTAATGAAGCGCTCGGTTTATGCATAACTGCTGCGGCACGCAGGGATCCCCATGTATATTTATTTCACTATATATTGCGCTTGTATTAGGTATCAAGAGAGACAACCGCTTTACCCATTTTTTACGTCACCGCAAATCACATCCACACCATTCCAACCAAACCGCACCAAAAAGTCTTCGTAGTTCAGCTTTTCAGGGCTTATGCAAAGAAGTGTCATTAACACAAACTGATTTCGTCATCACATGGCCAAGTCATATAACCTATCCCTCATGACACATTGATCAGCGCCACTTTTACTGCATTGTGGGACAATAGGTGACACAACAATGCGTGTCACATTACGTGAGCGGTTATAAATTTTTTTGTTTTCTTTTGCCCCCAGGCTGTGTCTCTGGTCATGAACGCCACCATCAACCGCTACCACGTGCTCAAGCTGCTAAGATACAGCACACTCGAGCAGCAAGTTTTGCTTTTCTTTATTAATAGACTAACGCGTTTTCTACCTTTCCACGTTTTATTTTTGTCTCGAGCTGCGATTTGTGATCAAGCTGCTGAAGTGCAATGTTCCTGCTTTGATAGTTTATAGTATCACTTGGCAGATGTCGCCGTATTCGCATTCTTACTCTACTTAACTAGCACCTCGCAGTACTGTGGAGTTAGGCCGGGTCAACAATCCAGGGGTCTGAAAGCTTAAAACTGATCGTCCCTGCGAATGGTTGGGGATTGGCTGTCGCCTTAGCTGTTGTACACTAGACAATAATGATTTAATGCACAACAAAATTCGCAATTTACACAGAGGTTTGACACTTTAATATTGTTTTTTCGCGTGTTATGATATTTTGCGTTCTAATATTTCTAACTTTCTGGAATCCAATTCTTTCTTCACTCCTGCTCAGCATGGTTTCCGAGGAAGGTTTTCTTGCGAAACGTAACTCGTTCTTTTTACACATTCTCTGCATGCTATTCTTGACAAAAATTCACATGCCAATTGCATATTTCTTGATTTTGCTTAAGCATTTGAAAAACTGAATCACGGAATACTTATGCTTAAACTTTCTGCCCTAAACCTAGATACTAATGTTCTAGCCTGGTTGGAGTGTTTTCTTACTAATCGTTCGAAATACGTTACACTTAATGACTCGATTCCCTTTAACTGAAGTTGCTGCAGTGTTCCCTAGCGTTCCGTACTAGGCCCCCTTCTGTTTCTAATATACATTAAGGATTTGTCTAATTGTGTTTCTTCTAGCATACTTATACGCTGAAGACTGTGTTTTATATCGCGGAATTAATACCCAAGACGACAAGCACTCCCTTCCGACTGACCTGTATGATAGCACTCTTTTGGGCAATAAATGGCAAATGGAATTAAACCATCGGAAGTGCGTTTTAATGAGTTTCCAGACAGAATACCACTCCTTCTTCCTATACCCCAGACAGTAATCCGATTCAATCCGTAACATCCTAGCGGTAATTGGGTGTGCTTGTATTCTCACCTTGAAACCGCACATCTAACTAATCATTAGCAGCGTTAACCGGAAGTTAGGCTATTTATGCCGAAACTTGAGCAATGCCCCGGCCTCTTTGAAATCATTGTTTTATAAAACACTTGTTCTTCCACGGTTGGAGTATGCCGCCTCAATTTGAAACCCTCACCACGCCACTTTTTGGGCTGCATTAGAGCTTTATCAGAATAACGCTAGTCGTTTTATTTCTAATTTTAACCGGACCGCGAGTGTAGCAGCAATGAAATGTAACCTTTCCTTATACCTTCGCTAACACAGCGTAGAAAGTGTTTAGCGCTTATACCTTTTTCATAAACTTTTTTATCACCAGTCACTGCACACAGTCCTTGTAACTGCACTCGCCTATCGCTCTTTTCGTGTCGATCATCAGGAAAAGAGTGGATCTATTTTTTTTTTGCCATAATAGCATGTTCTTGTTTAGTTTTTTCCTCGCACATCAAAATATTGTAACCACGTTCCCGCAGCCGTGGCTTGCATAATATCGTCGGCTGAATATCTTCGGTCTCTGATGAGGCTCATTTTATGCGATGCCACGTGTTAGGTATTCTTGTCGGATTTCCTTTTCTTCGGGACAGTTTTTGCAGTTTTATGTGTTACTATTGGGATTTTTATGTGTAATATTTTCTTCTCCATTTGAACATTTGTATTTTTCTCGGCGCTTAACTATGTATACTGGACGATTTATAATATATATTTATTTGCTTAATGTTTCCCCACTCCCCTCTATAATGCCTCGGCGCTCGACTGTATGAAAAATAAATAATTAATTAATAATTGAATAAATAAATGAATAAATAAATATAGAATGTGATAATTGCAAATGTTGGAAATGCTTCCTGTTATGAAATCTCAGGAGGAACTATTTTTACTGAAATCATGCTGGATTATTGCTTCATTAGCTTGTTTGGCACGAATATCCGCGATATAGTTCTTTTCTCTTTACCCTCGCTACGAGTGTGGCTTTCCCACATTGCAGGCACTGTGTGGAGCACCAAGGGATAGCGGGTCTGGCAGGCATACGACCTTCGGATCTGCAGGACGCCTTTGACGTAAGTTCTTCAAGCCATTCGCTGGCTCCGGCGTTGACAAGGAGCTTGCGAAGGTTCAACGACCTTTTGAAGATCAACGCGAATAACTTAATAAATTTGTTTAAGAACATTATCCCGGTCTACAGAGAATGACTAAAACAACTTAGTTGCATTTTATCATCATCTCGCAATGACTTAGTGGGCACTTCTTGGCACGTTACAGAATTTTTCTAATTTCACTTCGGTAATAAAAATTGCAGCTTCTTCCTGTCCTTGCACGAAAAGTGGTCACGCTTTAATAGTTGAAATGGCCTTTGCGCTGTAATGTTTGTAGGCGAAGTGGCACATTTGTTGTTACCGAGCGAGCAGTATTTGTTGTGAAATTTCCGCCGCTAGCATATGTAGCAAGCTATTTTTCTATGGCCCAAGTCCCAATGTGCGACATTCGCTTCGAACGTGCTCGTCGGTATGCAGGAAGAAGCGAAACCTTTTTCACTGTGACCCTTTTGGCGGCGATTTCAACTACGCAAATATTTTATTAACTGTAATGACCCCCAATGACAAAAAGGAATTATTTTCATTTACTCATTCGAAGAACTCCATGGTTGCCACGGCAGCGTTAGAGGTGTGAAACATCTCTTGTGGCACTTCAAACTTGCAGGAAATTTTGAGCGAGAATACAAAAACCACGATGATTTATTTCTAGTTCTTATTTCTAGCACACACACACACACACGCACACACACACACACACACGCACGCACACACACGCGCGCGCACACACACACACACACACACACACACACACACACACACACACACACACACACACACACACACACACACACACACACACACACACACACACACACACACACACACACACACACACACACACACACACACACACACACACACACACACACGCACACGCACAACAAAAGTCTACTTCAGTTTTACCATACTTACAGATTCGAGAGAAGCGTGCCGTAACTACATGAACGGACACATAGGTCGCGCCGCGCTCAGGCTCCTCCAGAGCGCGACCCCATCAAGTCACACACAACATCTACTGGGTGCCAGGACACATCGACATAGTGGGGAACGAACGCGCCGACGGGGTAGCTCGAGGGTACACGAGCCGAGCTTCCTCCCAATCGGAGGATCTATCCGAGCAAGTCGGCGCTACGTACTCAGACATTCTGAACTACTATAAGGGGGTACGGATCCGCTTTCCCCTGCCTCATCGGGATCTAAAACAACAAGAGGCAGTGTACTGGCGAAGACTGCAGACAGGAACATTCCCTAACCTGCATATCCTAAGCAAGATTTACCCGTCGCAATATCGGGACACCTGCCCATGGTGTGGTAGCAAACCTTCGTTATACCACATCACGTGGCAAGGTAGAAATAACGATAGCTTTCGTAAAGACCCGAGTGCGGAGCAGTGGAAGAGCCGGCTCTCCAGCGGCGATTTGGATCGCCAACTAGGTCTAATCCAGCACGCCCAGCGAGCAGCGAAGTTCAGCGGAGCCCTGGAATAGGGGCACCGACCCTGGGAGAAGACGGAAGATGGACCTCTTCTGCTACTAGCACAAGACCTTCAGAGAGAAATTAACGTATTTCCTATCCTATCTACTTAAGTTTCCGCGAAGCAACAAAATATACATTTTTTTATCTTTTCACTGATTGCTGTACTGAATGTTAAAAATAATTTAAACTTGTTGGAAAAGGGGCTTTCAAAACAATATATTCCAAACTCCGCAAAAAGTAACTTTTTTGATACTTAGGCATGTATTGGGGATCAAAAACAACCAGATAAAAACGCTTGATATGGCTGATTCTACATATCAACCTCTTAGGTTTTATTCTAGAAGATTTTATGCGATTAAATTTTGTTTGATGGGATAAATTATTTTCTAAAGTCTATAACCAGCTACAGTGGCAGGCACTATCGAACAGGTATTCCCTGCATGACACGTACGTGTCGCCGCCTATTATTACCATTCGCATATGCACTTGTGCTCTTTACGAAGCGAACCTGTGGCTCTGTTGCGTCATCATCATCAGCGGGATTATACCCACTGCAGGGCGGAGGCCTCTCCCATATTACTCCAGTTATCCCGGTCCTGTGCAAGCTGCATCCACTTGACCCCTGCGAACTTCTTAACCTCATCCGCCCAACTTTCTGTCGCTCCCTGCTGCTTTCCCCCTTTTCATAATTTCTAAAGCTTTCTTAAACTCGTCCTTCGTCAGTGGCGGAACGCCTGGCTGCTTTTCACTACTACAAATCTCATTATTGTCCTGACTACTTCGACTACTAGATCAGTATAGAAATCTTCAGCTACTTTGACTATCTTGTTCATTATCGTGACGACATTGCTCGCTTTGTCCGAGCATACATTCGATTTTTGCCTATGCCCAATTTCCTCTTCACCGCTTTAAGACTGCCCCAGTTCTTTAAAGCATCACGCTTGTTGAATAGCTTTGATATCTCTGCCAGTTCTATCCTGTCTGTAGGGTTCGAAGCTTTCATACTTTCGCATTTCTTAATCAAATATTAAGTCTTCTTAGACAGTTTACCGCTACCCTCTATAATTATCATACCGCCTACTTCTACCGCACACTCCTTAGAGATATCTCTGAAATTATTGTTCATTGCTTCTGGGCTAGGTTCGTGATCCTTGGTTAAAGCTGAATATCTATTCTGTAGCGAGATCCTGAATTCTTCTACCCTCCCCCTCACCGCTAATTCGTTGATAGACTTCTTTCTTAATAATCTGTTTCGCTCCCTCTTCATAACAAGACTAATTCGAGACCTTACCATCCTGTGGTCACTGCATCACACCTTTCCGATTACCTCTACATCATGAATAATGCCGGGGTTAGAGCACAGTATGAAATTAATTTCATTTTTAGTCTCCCCTTTGGGGCTTTTCCATGTTCACTTCCGATTCTTCCGTTAGCTGAAGGTATTCATGATTCTTAAGCGTTTGCTCTCTGCAAACTCAACTCAACTCAAAGTAACATGAAGGTAGCCTTCAGCCGCTTCCTTTGCCTGTCGACTTATTATTTGCACAAACTGGCTCCAGACGATATACGAACTACAATATTATGCAGAGACACGTATAAGTGTTCTGCATTGGAGTCACAGTTCGGCAGCGCCAGCCACTGTGGCTGATTATAGACTTCAAAAATAATTTATTCCGTTAATTAAAGACTGCTCACATAAAATCTCCTATATTAAAAGCTAAGGCTATGACGTGTATAATGACATATCTCAAGTGTTTATAGTTGGAGAACCTCTGTTCCCAATACAGAACTTAAAATGAAGAAAAAGGTAACTTTTCGGAGCTTGCAACATACTGTTTTACAAGCCGCTTCGTTTAACAACTTTAAATTATTTTTGCCATCACGTGCAGCAACCATTTAAAACGCAAAAAAAAAATGTTAGGCTGCACAGTTATCGAAATTAATGTGAAAATACTTCATACAAAACCACATTTTTTACATTTTTAGTGGCCGAGTAAAATTGTGATTTTTTTTTTAATTTTTTGTTCGCGAAGCAACATGACAGAAGACGCAAGCTAATTTTTTCTTGAATAACATCGGAAATTACGTCTAACTCGACCCACAATTTAAAAGTTCTTTTCTTAAACCAATTTTTGCTCCTTTGTTAATATTTTTTTTTAAATATTTCATTTTTAAGCCCTGGCTGAAGTTAGCTGGGACACCCGGTATATTTGCTGATCCAAATATGCCTAACATAAGTAATACTACACATAACCATTCTGTAACTATCTGGATTTATTTCTCTGTAGTAGTGCACTTTAAACCACTCTTCACCGCACCGCTTGTTCTTGAAAACTACTTACGGTCTGTGCGCTGCTGAATTTATTCCTTCCATCGTTGTACTTTTTTTACCAAGTAGGTCATAATTATCTAGCACAAACAATAATACTTCTTGCATGTATTTTTTTTTGTAGTAGTCAATAGCCATGCGTAATTGTATTTTTTTTATATAACAGCCAATTATTCGGTCAGCTATAGCTGGAACTCAGTTACCGCAATAACACGCGCTCTTTCTGCATCCTGTTCTTATTTGTTTTCAGAATATTGTGCTTATTCAGCACGACCTGGCGAACCACTTCACAATCAATATAGACAAGCTCGTAACAGGTTTGAATGCTCGTCACCAGCAGCTGATGAATGTTAGCAATCACACGGACCAATTAAAATTGGTGAGTGGCTGTCTTCGCTTTCCCACTGCGGCAGTAGCGTTTTACCACTATTTTTCGATGGAGTATAGCACGTTCTACGTCTTCAGGTAGGACTGTGTTGAGCGCTTTCTGAAAGGCGGATTTTGACAGAGTGTTCGCTTCATGCGGGATGCGAACGGTGTAGGTTTTCCCTGTACCGATCGCGCCCCGTAATACGCCTGTTTCACTAAGATGAGAGCCTTCTACACGTGATACCAGAGTTGCCATACTGCTAATAGGGTTATGAATAGCACGGCCTTTCGTTAACTTAGACAGGGACATGCGAAAAATTTTCTAGGATGTGTGTCTTGAAGTGCCATAATCAGACATTTTTTCGCACGCTGCCCAAAGAGTGTTGCCTAGGCGACAGTGAAGATTATTTGCGAGAAACCGCAGCTGTTGTAAGGCGGGGTTAATAGGAGGTCAGTAGGGCATAAAACCCTTTCTCCTTCAGTTGACACAGTTTGATTTATGGGGTTTAACGTCCCATAGCGACTAAGGCCATGAGAGACGCCGTAGGGGAGGGCTGCGGAAATTTCGACCACCTGGGGTTCTTCAACGTGCACTGAGATCGCACAACACATGGGCACTTTCGCCTCTATCGAAAAGCGACCGCTGCGGTCGGGAGAGCAAGGCTAATGATTAGGAGACGAGGAGAAGCACGGAGTATAGGTATCTTGCGGATAATGATGCAGCTAGTAGCTCTCCCGTGTGCTGCTACAAGCAGCGTCATTCAGTACGGGAAGAGGGTCCAGCAGTGGACCACTTATGCGATAGATATTGGCGCACCTGACATTTCAATGCTATGCTGGTATACGGTAGCTTTAGGCAGCACCTCCATGCTAAATCGCTCCATTAGCATTTCTTAGTTCTCCGTGGAAGACGATGAAAGTTTAGAATTTTTTCTTTATATTTCTTTATTGAGTAATGTGGTGCTGTTTTAAATGAAAGATGGTGACGACAGACGTTGTACTTGTCTGATTTGCTTACAGCAAGACAATGCCAAGCAGTACGACCGGTTGAAGGTTAGTGTCAGCTTGCCTTACTACCTTGAGTCAGGGATGCTATCGTTAGGGTAGGATAGAACGAGGGGAAGATTTTTGCACATTATGAAACAGGTCCAAAGAAGGGTTGAAGGGAGGGAGGGGGGGTTCAGCTTGCGAACTGAGGCTTACCCGTCAACCCTTAATCGGTTCTCTTTCACATCGTTGCGATAAATTCGCCTCCTAGTCTTAATGTTTCTTTTTTCTGTGCATGCAACGCCTTGAAGATATTTAAAATGCAGGACATAGCCATCTGGGAATACTAATAGCTTTTTCAGTAGGAATACACCGTTGTTTTGACGCTTACAACACGCAGTATATACATGCTGAACGAGTTGGCCGATTGAGTTCTAGCTGTGGATAGGACAACCTAGATAGATGATGAGCGTGCAGGCGCATACATGTTGGGTGTCGCTGGCAATACGGGAATACGTGATCATCCTCACCTGAACGCGATAAATATTTCTACCAGCGAGTTTCCGACGATAAAAGGTTCTTATATAGTAACTGATCTGAAGCTACTTTTCTTAACATTGGTTGCCATTTTCGGCAAAATTGCTTCGACATGTCCTTCCGAATTTCTGCATTCAAAGGGTCCGAAACCATTTTCTTACCGCCGCGCGGATGAAGAAATTTCAGAAGAACCTTATTTTATTGCTCGAGAACACCTGTTTAATTACAACCAGAACTAAAATGTTGGATGCAGCATACCGATCTGTAATTTAGCGAAGCTATCATTTGTGCTTGTGGGCGGGGGTTATTGTGCATGGGAGAGGGAGACGGAAGGGGCTGGGGGGGGGGGGGGGGGTAATGCAGAGTATGTGTAGAGATATGATTACTGAAGTCATAAGTCTAATTGTGGCTCCTCGTCGTTATCGTTTTGTCCTCACTTAGCAAGCTATCTACGCAGACCTCCAGTTTGGAATCAAGGTGCACAATGACACAGAAGGGTTCAAAAAGGTTATATTGCAGGTGAGACGTACCTTTTAGCATACCAGAGTGTGTTGCCCACATCGTGTGTTGAAAAAAGGGACTGAAATTTTGCTTCTAGTTTGCTTGTAACCGAACGTGTTTTGCAATTAACCATTTCAGACCTTCCAAGACTACTCCTTAGAGAAATGCGACGATGTCAAAAACGACATCCTGAATTTTTTAGACGAAGTAAGCCTAATTTATGCATTTTTTTCTACTCTGAAATTATGCATTGGTAACCTTTGACAAGCATGTCATTTCTTTTTTTTTTTTTTCAGTTTGATAACATAGGAAGTTGTCGAACTATACTGGCTGTTTTTGAAGAATCATTTCGCATACTTTGCAATGGAATGCTAGACTACGTGGTAAGCATCCCGGTATATAATAATTGACGGATTGGGTGTTTCTGTTCGAAGTTTGAATGCGTGAGAACAGGTCACTTGTATAGCGCAACTGTGGCTCTTTCTCGAAGCTCTTCATGACAACGCAGCTGTTCTGCTTCTTCATTATGAGAACAAAGGGGCTACGCTGCAGTGTGTTGTGCATATATGGGGTCGAACGTCCTGAAACTATGCATAGGTTCTGAGAAGCACTTAACAAGCGAATGATCCGGTTCAGACCATCTGGAGTCATTTAATGTGTCCTGAAACCCGCGCATTGCACGAGAGTTTTTGTAGTTTGTCTTCACAGAAGTGTGACCGCCCCGACCGAATAAATTTGGAAATCACTGCCCCAGTGACTGAACGCTTAAGCGACTTACGGCCGGTTAAGAGAATAAGAAAGGATAAAAACAGACAAGCACAAAAGAAAAACGAATACCACCTAGATCTTAGTCTGAAAGTTGCGTTTTTTTCCCATTTTAACGAACTGACAATTATCCCGATAAGCCATGCTCTCCGGGAATAGAAATTTTGCCTGAACTTCTGTGGAACCCGGTCTATTAAGGCGGCGATGTGAAAATATCTTTGGTGAACAGGTGAACAGCAGACAAGTGTAGATAAAATTAAACAATGTTGACAGATAAGTGACCTGAAGACCTTCATTTAAAAAAAGCATACCGACAGCAGCAGAGGATGACAGTTGCATAGTTGCACACTGTCAACTGACAGCGTTCTACATGCAACAGGTTTAACGCACGCACACTGGACTACTGTGCTTGCATTTCTTCGGCATATCAATGTTCACCAGAAATCATCACAGACCATTTTTCTATCCTCTGATTTCGTTTTCATTTCGCGTAGCTTGCTGCTTCCGTTGGCTTAGGTATGTGTATGTGTGTGTGTGTGTGTGGGGGGGGGGGGTATTGACGTCACGCTGGACGTGGAGGAATGGTAGAGTGAGCGGATCGGAAGATCCACCTACTTGCCTCAGAGCGTCCCTTTTGTATGCTTCAGGGAAGGATTGGTGCCGGCGGCAACAGGTGACGGAGCAAGACGATGTGTTTGACACTTGACGAGCTGCTCCGGCTCTACTTCCGCGTCAGAAAAGAATCACATAGCGAACCGGTGGAAAATCAACGCCGAACGAGCTACGAATTTGCGCAGCATGATCCCTGTGATACGGCCGGACTGGATGCGGCGGCAGTGGGGTGTATAGCAAACAGCACTATTCCGCGCTTTTGCACGATCAAAAATTCACGCCTTGCCAACTTGTTGCCACTTCGTGACTAACGCCTGGGCAGAACTAATCAGCCAGTTTTCGCGAGGGCTAAGTTACTTGAGTGTGTTGTAGGTATGAATTCCTAAATGGAATGTTAATGATACTGTATACAGATATACTGACAGCAAATCGGAGGTGCCAAATTGAGCTTTCAGGTATTTTAACTAGTCTTAGCGACCTGTGGTGGATTACGGTTTGAGTTAGGAGTTTAAACTGACGCTGTCATCTCTGCCATGTTCTGCACACGAACTTTGCTGCTGCCCTGCAGAACGGATTCTGGCTCGCCATGCTTATTTTGGCGGGCGTCTTCGACTACGCGATCTACATTTCCCTGGTCGCTTCCAAGTACCTGTTCACCATGACCACCTACACGTACGAGGGAGAGCCAGTGCCCGAAGGGTGTGTATACGCGCTGCTTACATCATTTACAAGAGGCGGCAGCGTCCCTATAACGTGCGAACAGAATATTTGCTCGTATTTAACATCACGCGTCGCATACATGTGCTCGATTTGATTCTCACCATGAGACCTTGCGTTGAAATAGCCCAGTATGCATTGATTGCCTTTACGGATCTAACATACAGAAACTAATCAAGATGTGAGGGGTGTAGCTATAGGTTGTTTACTCTAGTGTAATGTACTAAGTAATAATTGATTTGGCGGGAACATAGTGGTAAGTGCCCACTGTCCAGGATAACTCTGTGCACTTACAGCTAACAAAAAAGGAATATAAAAAAAAAATCCCAGGGTTTCTTAGGATATCTTTTAAGAGGTGAACGGCGAATGCCTCATCCTCTTATCATTCGCCTCTTTCTCTTACCTCTTCTCTTTGCCTATTCCTCTTTCGTTCTTTCTCTTGGCATCTCATTTTAGTCATTGATAGTCATTACTAAGCATATTTACTAATTTCTAAGCAATTGTAGTCGTTACAAGTCGCCGTTGGAGATATTGGTAACTTGTAGTCATTACAATCCATTAGTGCTCATTTTAGTCCTTACTACTCATTACTAAGCATTTTAGTCAATTGCAATCGTAATCGTTACAATTCATTCTGAGATATATTGGTCATTAGGAGTTATCAGTATTCATTGCAAGTTATTAGTAGGTCATTTTGGTACTCAATACTAAGCATTTTAGCCATTTCTAATCAATTGCGTTCCGTTGAACACATCAAAGCTCACCGGCGTTCTATAAATGGTTTCCAGGGAAGGAAAGGTGCAGTATCTGTCACTCGAGGAATCTCGCTGACACATTTCGAGGACAAATCTCGCTGACGAGATATTTTCACCATTTTTAATATTTTAATAATAAGCATAGATAATGTTTCGAAATGCCGGGAAGCAATCAGGTCTTAGACATGACGTTACATAATGGCACGAATTTTGTGCCGGACACGCGCGGAGCGTGAACTCATCCATGTTACGTGTACATACTGAGTGTTTCAGTGAACACTTTCAGAAATTCCTATATATATAGTTTCAAGATCAAATCCCCACCCATGGCATTCGTAATTACCTGTAAAACTAGCTTGATTAGTTGGGAGGCTAGTGCCAATGGTGAGTTGAATGCCGCGCAGTTTTTGCGATGAGTATTCTAAACCCTTATAACGCGAGGAAATCCGCCGTTTTATTTTTTTTTTGTTTTTTTTTTTTTTTCAGCACAAAACCGGCATTGAGAGCAGTAGACGCGCGTTAAGCCAACACCTCCCATATTCCTGAAGTATAGGTGTTGATGAAGCTCGGTGGAGACATGACATCCGCTAATGACGTGTCGGAGTGACTATAGCGCCTAATTCGAACTGCATGCGCTAAGAATATGATAGTATAGCATACCAGTTTTGGCAGACATAAGAACAGAGATATGGTTTATGTTGGCTCGGTAGTTTGTGGACTGATTTCAAGCAGTTACAATGCTTAATTTTACAAATACGCGAGGACGTTTTTGCAGGCTAGTTGGTGCATTACTGAAATTGGTTTACAGCGCATACAGACAGAGGAAAGAACGCAATGACAGGACTGAGCGCTCTGTCCTGTTACTTCGTTCTTTCCTCTGTCCGTCTGCGCTGTAAACCAATTACAGATGCGCATCTAATTGCAGCTAGAGATCTGTTGCTAGTGATTATTTATAGCTATGTAAATTTTATGATTTTGAAAATGCATTTATTCATCGCACTTTGGCTGAAATAAGTTTGGCCCATGATTACGTAAAAAAGCAGCGAAAAAAAGATGCATTCACAAAAGGAAGTGCACAGCAAGACGCTGTGTTTTCCCATAACCCTTCATCTGCTGACCCGACAAGCTACGCTTCCAAAATTTGGCTCTTTCTAGCCTAATTTTGAAATCGCGTATGGAATGGAAAAAAAAATGTTTGGCCGCAGTGCAATAGGTCGAAATTATAAACGATTATACGGCTGTTAATTTAGCGGTCAGCCACAAACCTCTAATCTAAGTTGAGCTATCTGCAGTAAGTCGTTCAGATGGGTCTCGCAGATTTGCCAACCAGCACAAATAATGATGGTCCGGGACCACTTTAAATGGTCGGCCGTAAGGATAGGGGCGAAACTTCATAGTGGCCTACACGACCGCGAGGCATTCCTCTCCGACGTGGAGAAATTCGTTTCGGCACGAGAGAGAGTGCAGCTAGCATAGGCTATTACTCTCTCAATCCCGTCTTGATGCTGAACGAGGATCGCGCCAAGACCGATGCTACTGGCGTCAGTGTACACGTCGGTGTCATCCTCTTCATCGAAGTGCACCAGAACGGGAGAGGTTTGAAGGCGCTCGCGAAGCAAAGAGAAGACCGTCTGCTGCTCAGAGTTCCACACAAAGAAGGTGTCTTTCCTTGTGAGGCGTGTCAGGGGCTCCGCAGTCTGAGAGAAGTCCGCAATGAACCGCCGATGATACGCTCACAGACCCCAAAACCGCTGAACAGCTTTCTTGTTAGCTGGAACGGAAAACCGTGCGACGGCAGTAGTCTTATCGGGATCCTGGCTCGTGCAACCCATCAGCGCTCATAACATGACCAAGAAATGAGTTCTTTATACGAAAAGTGGCATATCTGGGGCTTCAGCATGAGTTCAGCACAACGGAGGGCTTCCAGGACGGCTCGAAGGCATTTGAGGTGTTGTTCAAATTTTTCTGAAAAACAGAAACGACAATATCGTCCAAGTACACAAGACAGATCTGCCACTTGAGGCCAGTGAGGATGGTGCCCATCATCCGTTAGAATGTAGTTGGAGCAGAGCACAATCCAAATGGGAGTACTGAATTCATATAGGCCATCAAGGGTGACAAATGCAGCTTTTTTTTTTCTCGGTCTGTTTCGTCCACTTCGATTTGCCAATAGCCGCTTTTCAAATAAATAGATGAAAAATACTTAGCACGTCCAGATTCCAGTGAGTCATTGATGCGCGGCAACGGGTATACGTCTTTTCTTTTTTGTCGCATTGTTCAATTTATGATAGTCGACGCAAATTAGTAGGGTGCCGTCCTTCTTGACAAGGACGACTGGCTAAAACCACGGACTTTGGGAGGGCTACACAACACCATCATTAGGCATCTCCTAAACTTGCTTCTAGATCATTTCCCGTAAGTAATGATGCGATGTTGTGTAATGGGCTTTTGAAGAACCTTCGAGGAGGACGCAAAGCAGTGCTTAAAGTCCAGTTGCTCTAAGGTTCGCCATTTCTCACAACTAAGCAGCGCAGCATTTATGAGAAGATGTTCCAACTAGCCCAGTCCCAAGCACTTCTTAACCACCGTTTCTCCTTGGATAAGTGGTAGTTAATGTCGACATTGCCAAGAGATGGTCCTTTAGTTTCGACTGCCATGGATGCAAAACAGACCGAACCGTGCTCAACAGGGTCGGCGGAAGCGATAGCAGTTCCCGGAAACAAGTGCCGGTGCTCATTAGAAAAATTCGTGAGACAGGGAGTGCAGCCCGGCCATTGTGAAGCGACAGTAAACTGCGAGCAGCGCACATGCCTTGAGCTAGCAGGCGTGAATGGTTCACCTCCGCTCAAGCGTCGCCGACACGGAAGTCGTCGCAGGTAACCTCAACCAGAACACTGCTTCGTGGCGGCAGTGAGACTCTCTCGATGGAAATGTGAAGTGCGGCCTTGCGAGAACTGATACTGACATATCCGGCAGATTGCCCCATCGAAAATGTGACGAGTCTATTCCACAGGTCGATAACTGCTCCGTACTCCCGCAGAAAGTCAATGCCCAGGATAAGGTCACAGGAGCAGTCGCTCAAAACGACGCAACTAACGACAAACGTACATCCTTTAGTCTGAATGCGAGCCATGCACATCCCCTTTGGAGTAACTAGATGACCGCCGGCAGTTCGAAAGTGCGTACCTGGCCAAGTAGTAAGCACTTTTCTCGAAACAGTCACCACGCGGCCACTCAAAATCGAATAGTCGGCACCGGTGTCCACTAATGCATTGACGGTAGTACGACCGTCTATATTAACAGGAATGTCCAAAGAAACGCTTTTGGCTTCTTTGGCCGACAGTAACAGCAGCTCTCGGTCAGATCGAAGCGGCGACGATGGGAGGTCTTCAATGCAGCGACTACCAGCAACCTCACCCCCGAAGGTCACTAGTTTCAGTTTTCCCGACTAGGGCTAGGTGAGCGGCCCTGCTCCTCTCGCACCGTGACTGGAAGGCGAAGAGCGCATTGGTGACGGGGAGCGGTACTGACTCTGCGAACGGGATGTACGCTGCTCTGCTAGGTACTCTTCAATAGCTCGGTGTCGTTGACCAAACCGGGGAGGAGGAGAGTTGGTGCGGAAGCCATGAAGACCGAGGCGTCGATACGGACAATCACGGTAGAGATGGTCTGGTTCTCCGCAGCGGAAGCAGAGCGGACGGCTGTCAGGCATGCGTCAAATATCGGCTTCGTGTCGGGGCAGAGGGCGATCGTCGAAATACTGCACTGGTTGCATCGAGGGCAGATGAACTGTTTGGCGGCGCTAGAATAGGCGGCGGTGAAGGGGGAGTCTGACACTGCAAACCTTCCGCATATGTGGTATCCTTCATATGTGGGATATGTGGGTGTCTGTCTCCGGCAGCGATGGTGGGCGCACATCAACAGGTGAAAGAGGGCTCTTGAACGCCTGTCGCAACTCCTCACGCACAATAACATAAACGGAAGCTGGCGATGGATGCAAGGGGTTGCAGAACTTGCTCAGTTTATTCGCGCACGACGCTGCGAATCAGTTCGCGCTAAGCGTCAAGGTGCCGATCTGAAGGTACGAGCGATTCGGTGATTGTGCCAGTATGAAAAGATCGGTCATAAGTCACGGCACGTTGTTGTAGGACCCTTTTCATTGTGGTAGCCGAGTTAAATTGAGCCCTGCGTACTATAACCAGATGTGGGTGTAGTGCGTGTGCGTGTGCGGGGGTGCGTGCGAGCGGGCAGATGTGCGCGCATATGAATTTGTATTATACCGTAACCTACTTCTTTTCAACTCTAGAACCAACTTTGAGGACCTGTAAGTATTACGCTAGAAAACTGCGCTTAATTTTTATATTATACACTGTGCATACTACGAAGCGTTTCTCTCTCCCTCTCTCAATTTAGTCAGACACACCGAAAGCAGAAACCAAGAAGGAGGTAAATACTGCGTTATCCCCTATTCAGCTGTTCTTCTTTGTCGTTCCCAATCGGCACTTACCTTTAATTTACGCTTGCAGAAAAATAGCCGAGCCGTAAGTATTATACCCCGTGCCGCGCGCATATGCGGTCACTTGGGAAGCTCAGGCGCTGCAAACTTAAATCTAACGCTCGAAAACGTAGGAACATGCGGCTGTGTAGCTTATAGGCTGTCGAGGCAGTATTTAGCGACGAGCTCTTTCTTGAATCGCAAAGACGGCAGAATTTTCGTGCCGGCCACCTATATGCCCTCCACCTACGCATCCATATGTTTCAAAAAGCGCAGCCGTCCTTGCATAGTTTTGCTCCTTAAGTGCCACACTATCTAAAACAGTTCGCAGACGTACAGTCTTGGTCAAAAGTCCTGAAGCCAGGGGATATTCGTCTCAGCCACAAAATAGAGGCTTCGCGCCGTCATTAAGGGCCAAAAGGCATTTAATATGTTAGGAAAATATTTCTAGTTAAAGCAAGAAAAGCTCATAGCATTTGATGGCCCTTTAGTCTTTATGACGCCGTGGCGGCTTCATTATGCGGCCGAGACGAATTTGTTTTCCCTCGACCTTTGACCAAGACTGTGCCTAACACTACTGGCGCGCTCGTAAAAGCACTTTCTTTTTTGTTTTTTCGCGTTTAGTGAGAGACGCTTTTCCTCTTGGTATGTGTACAAAATTTACGGAAGCAAAAATACTAATATATATATATATATATATATATATATATATATATATATATATATATATATATATATATATATATATATAGTACCATCCCCAACGCTTTCCTTGGCCTCGCCGACTGTTGGCTTCTTTCCTTCATGTAATTTAACGAGCACCCTCATTTCCCCTTGATTGATCTGCTTGTAGCTTACGGGGGTCTCGGTTCTGGCAGTCTTGAAGCCATAGGTAGCGTAAGAGGGTTCTAGCACAGCTTTCGCCCTCGCTCTTGATCACGTTCTACGTGACGCTGGCGGTAACAAAGGACGTCCCACGTCCGCCGCTATGGCTCACGGTGGCGCTGGTGAACACTCTCAAGGTTCGTATACAGACAACATAAATACCCAAGAAAGTAGCAGGGGGGACAGCGGCCGATGTAGCTCAGTTGGAAGAGCACCGGACGCGATATTCGGAGGTCGTGGGTTCAGATCCCACCATCGGCACGTTGTTTTTTCTTCTACTTTCTGTCTAATTATCTGTCCCATAAACACATTACTAATTTCTGTGATTATCCAAGTAAACATTAAAAAAAAAAAAAGACAAAGTACCATCCCCAACGCTTTCCTTGGCCTCGCCGACTGTTGGCTTCTTTCCTTCATGTAATTTAACGAGCACCCTCATTTCCCTTGATTGATCTGCATATATATATATATATATATATATATATATATATATATATATATATATATATATATATATATATATATATATATATATATATATATATATATATATATATATATATATATATAAACTATGCGTTAACCACCACGTGCCACAGCTGTTATTTTTCTGCTCCGTCCATTGTCGATATGCACTGCTTCGCTTGCAGTCGAATGATAACGGTCCCTAGTTGAATTCATCAATTAGAGAGTTTCATCGAGCGCAACGGCAGAAAAGTATTAATTCCTAACATGCTTCCTTGTTGCGATGCTCGTTCCTGTAGACGGCAAAATAGTACACTGTGGTATTTGTTCGTTTGTTTGTTTATTTCACCTTCAGAGCTTACAAAAGCATTACAAAGAGAAGAGCTACAAATGGGGTGGGAGGGGGGGGGGGGGGGAGGGGGGGAGTGCAGCGAGATTCGATTGGGGAAGGAAAATGGTCGGAGGCAACAGCAGCAACAAAAACTGCACCTATTTAAAACACACGTATTTGTTACAAAATACCAGGTAAAATGATTGGAACAAGTCACTGCACATACGGTCAGTTCCTTCCGTGCCAACGTATCTAGAGAATGAAGACTGGTCATGCGCAGGAAAGTGATCGGCAAGAGTAAGCAATAAAAAAATTCAAGGTATGTCAGTAAGGGAAATGCGAAAGCGGTGGCTGTCTGTGATAGCGACGAAGTCAGCAGGCAAGTGGTTTTAGTCATGGCATGTTCTTAGCAGAAATGATAGCGCATACGTCAGCGTGTTTTGGTGAGGTACGGCAACTTTGTAAATATGGTCTCCACGTGCAGAAACATAAGCAGCGTGCGTAATCAGGCTCGGGTCGGCGTTTGCCGTTATGATAGTTCTTATTAAAGAGGGAAATGCGGGAAATCCCTCGACGAACACAATGAGTGGCAAGTTTAGACATTGTTTCATGCGAGTGAAGCTCGATATGGTGGTGACTATTGACATTAAATCGAGTGGAGAGATTTTGTACACTCTCCGAAGATTTATTTAATAATACAAGGCTGATGTTTTATATGGAGAAAGCTTTCTAAAGATTCGGTCGGACATATGTAGTATGAAATTGTTTCTCGGTGCAGTTAAAACTTCCGTTTTAGGTTTTTAAGCAGGCGGTTGGCTTTGGATGTTACTTAGTACATAAGATTTTTTAATATAATAATATGAATTATGTTGTTTTGCGTCAGCACGCCCATCGCTTTACCAATCACCGAATCTTACATACGTTCCGTTTCTGTTGTACACGCTAGGCACATACTTGTCGTCTTCGCAGCGCTTTGGTTACTGACTCCATAGCACTGTTATTGGAATGAGTACCTCTTTGAAGCGCTTCTTTCATTTCGTGCTCGTCATGGCTGCCTTATTCAGATTTATTTATTTATTTATTTATTTATTTATTTATTTATTTATTTGTTTGTTTATTTATTTATTTATTTATTTTATTATGTTTCTTCGTAACCTGCTCTTTCTCTCTGAAACATGGAGGCAGGAAGGTGGCCAATGACTGAAAATGAACAATTTCATTTGGGTGACATGCTTTATCAAGAGTACTAGGCTATAAAAAGTGAATCTGAAAAAGAAAGAGAATCAAACATGATGACGACCGAGGAGCATGCGTACAGCTAAATATTAAGCAGCTGTTTTATCACCAATGGTTAAGAAATGTGCTGCAGAAGTAACGGTTGTTGCAACTTCTGAGCCGCTCACCTGTGAATTGCGTTATATTACAGCCTGCTAATTTTTGTGCATGGAGAGCAAAGGCTTTGTGTCACGGCTGAAGATACATTTTTCTCTTTTTATCAGGGTGAAGGCTATGACACGTGATGAAAAACTGCGGCTGGAACAAGCGGAGTGAGTATTATGCAATGCCGTCCCTCGTCTCCACGGTTTGTGTGGACTATCTTAGAGTTATGGTGCAGTTAATTGGTCGAGAACAACCTGCGGTGCTTAAGTTGGAAGGTACATATGGTACATAAGCTGTGAGGTGCATATGAGCCCCTTGCTTTAAGCTTTGAAGACATTTTGTAAGATATGCGTACACAACGCAATGTTTGTCGAATAATTCATGCGTTTGCACTCAAACCTAGATTTATTCAACTCGAAGAGCACTGCCGCAGTAACCAGTCGCTGATCGAATATTTAGGGCAATCTCCCAAGGTGGAGTAGATATTTGTAATAAGGGAGAAATTACTCATTGACATCCACCCAAGCGCAGCCATACAGCTAGAAAGGAAAGCTATACAGCTTTCTCAGAAACTTCGTAGTTTATGAGAGAGCTGTATAGCTTTCCTTTCTAGCCGTATGGCTGCGCTTGGGTGGATGCCAATGAGTAATTACTCCCTTATTATAACTCAGTGGTTGGGGCACTTGATTGCCGATTCCGAGGAAGCGGCTTCAATCCTGGCCGCTGCAGCCGCGGTTCGGTAGAGACGAAATGTAAGGTTCTTGCGTATTTTGCGGCGTCAACATGAGCTAAAGAACATCAGGAGGTCTAAATTTTTGGAGCCTTACGCTACGAAGCGCCTCATAGCTCATGCCACTTTGGTACATTAAAGTGTGCAAATCAAACAAAACCACACCTACTTAAAGGGAACCTCCATAATTTGATATGTCGACAATTTTATATGTAAAAAGGGCAGCATACAAGCTTATCAATACCCTACATAAGAAAACAGTACACTCAATCTACGCCAGTGTCGAGGTTCTTGCAGCGGCGTGCGGGCCGTGCACTGGTGGCCGCGCCGCAATCACTGGGCATTGCAACGCCTAACCTGCTTTGCATCGGAGACGTAGCGGACAGGTTCTTCTTTTTTTTTTTTTTATGAAGTAGCCAGAACGTATTATAAGGTGTCTAATACTATTACCAATACACTTTATAGAAAGCATGATGGGTTAAAAAATAAGAGCAGCAGATTCCGCGACGCCTCCTGCACCGAAGCGAGTTAACTTCTCCCGCACAAACAGCTACAAGAATCCAGTTAGGTTGGCTTCATTGCATGACACCAGTGTGCTATGGAAAACGATTACAAGAGTTCACATGCCGTATACCGTAGGGCGCACACCACTTAATTCGTACAGTTAGTGCTTGGAAGCCGGTGTCCAAGACAACGCAGCGGATCTGTTACCGCACTCGAAAACTGGCCTCAGAACGCCTTTAGGAGAATCGTCACTTGAAAAGAGCACCGAGTGCATTTACATGTATCGAAAGATTGGCGAACTTAGAGTCTGATATACAATACAACCTTTACTGTGCATTTATATTGCACTGCGCGAATTTCCATAATTTTACACGGGGTTTTCAAGGGATAATGCGTGTGTTCGCTGTAGCCGATAATTTGAAATATCCAAGTTCTGTATATCTGGGTTTGATAGTACAAGTGATCTGACGGCGCCGACTTGGAGTGGTGTTATTGGGAACTGCACAGCATACGTATTCTCGTCTTTCATCATTTCCGCATTAGCTCGTACGGGTACTTCAAGTAGTGAAGTTATTTATTGTGAATATTTTTGGCTGGCAGCACCTCTTTATTTTAATCTTGTCCCCATTCGTATTTCTTATAAAACCTCAGAACTCAAGTTTTCTCGGCAGACAACGTGCTCAGTGAATTCCAAGGCCAGCGAACATGAAAACGTGTGAAGTGCAAAGGCGGTGTTGGATCGGGGAATGCTGATTCGCCGCAGTGTTTTTCCTTTTCCTTGGGCTGTTGTCGTTGTGTGCAGAGTTCTGGTGTGTGTGTGTGTGTGTGTGTGTGTGTGTGTGTGTGTGTGTGTGTGTGTGTGTGTGTGTGTGTGTGTGTGTGTGTGTGTGTGTGTGTGTGTGTGTGTGTGTGTGTGTGTGTGTGTGTGTGTGTGTGTGTGTGTGTGTGTGTGTGTGTGTGTGTGTGTGTGTGTGTGTGTGTGTGTGTGTGTGTGTGTGCGTGTGTGCGTGTGTGCGTGTGTGTGTGTGTGTGTGTGTCCGGTTCTGAGACGTTAAACTTGATTCAGTAACGAGCGTTTGGTAAGAAAGTGGCGTGACGTATTTAAAGGCTTGGCAGCATTATGCAATGTTTACAAATAAATGCGACTAAACTAAGTATGCGAAACTGAAGCTTCTAATTTGAGCTTTGTTGTGCGGTTTCTTTTTTTTTTTTTTTTCCAGGCGCTACAGAGTGCTGCGCCTGTAAGTGAAACGTCTACCTTTCAAATAAAGTAGCGTATTGAACCCTAGAGATTGAAAAATTCAAGAATTCAAACGAATTTCGTCGCATGCTTGTTCCCCAAGGGCACACCGATCATTTACGCGTCATTTAGCGTATCGGCGCACACATCAAGTCGCCAAAATCTTTCTCCCCCATACATTTGCCTTTCAGTGTGTAGTTTGTTTCCTTAGGTAATACAGTTGGAAATATTCCACTGTTTGAGCAGTTCGGGACGTTATCAAAAACTGCTAATAAGCGTCGGTTAGTCGTTTATAATAATCATCATCTTCACCGACATATTAGCTCGCTCGATGCTTATAACAATCATGGAACTATTAACATTAGCAGCCAGTAGCACACTGAGGGTTCCTTTCTTTTGATCGATGATGCCATGGTTTCACGTGTGTAGCTTTATTGTTAGAAATAGTTACTATAGCACTATAACATAGCACTATAACATATACAGTTTACACGACGCACCTTTGTACAAGCGCACTCCTAATATTTAAAGGCTTTCAACAAAAAAATAGTAAATAAGACGCACCTTTGTATAAGACACATCTCAATGTATTGAAGTTTTGGCAATAGGACTGGGCTTTATGTACTTACTCGACAATCGCGTGCTTTGTGCCCGAAATAAAATTTATTACGTGCACATGCGAATGATAGAAAAAAAAGGCAATACTTATGCGCGAGAAAAAACTCGCTTAGTGAGAGCAGAAACACTTTATTATTACTCCAAGCCTTGGAAGACTTCATCTTGGTACGCTGTCGCCGATTTCTTGAGACAGTACTCAGGCGTCATAATCACTCATAATCACGGCGCTGATCGTCGCTGCGTGCGGGCGCTCTGACGTATACACGGCAAAGCACATGCAGGAAGTAGAAAACACACATGCAGTAGCCACCAAACAATGACGTAAGTCGTAACTTGAAAATAGGGTCGGCTCGATCTGGCTTGTCTTGGCAATGTGGAAAGGGCGATGAGCATGGACGTCGCCACCTTTTCGCATTCTGCCAGTGAGACGGCTGTACAATTCTAGAACACTGTAACGACTGTAAATATTATAATCGCTAGCATCGCTACCGTTACCGCTTCACGATAAACTTCGCCTAAGAACATTGCGCAAAAAAAAAAAAAAAAAAAAACGCACATAAGGCGCACCGTTGTATAGGACGCACTTCCCAAAATTTTCTAAAAAAAAAAACAGCGTCTTATACACAGGAAAACACGTTAACATAGGTATAACAAACCATATAACCTATAACATATATACGTTACATAACCAATATGTTATATAACATATAAAATAGTGGTTACAGTTTGTTTAGCACTGATACTATATATTTGCTCCGAGGGTTTCCTAAATATTGTGAGCCTTCTGTGGACCTTCTTTCATTTGTACATGCCATGATCTCCTTCTTTCATTTGTACATACCATCATCACCGTCCCGCGGCGCCGGCTCAGGCGCGCGCCTGGGTTCGTGATCGGATTAAAACGCTAGACAAGGCTTGTCCTTGCTGTCACGACCTCGCCGTCTCGACCTAGCCTTCAAGTTACATGCAACAGTGAGAGTGATACAGGCTGGTTTAACGGGGGAATAATACCGCATTAACAGAATGGATACGCCAACGAGCCAAACTAAAATGTGAAGACAGAAGGAAAAATTACGTGCAATCTTCCTCTAACAATTACGACCGCGTCCAAATAATATTACTCTTCAGCTCACCGCTTATACTCGGCACGAGGTCGAGGCAGCGAATCTGGACTGTGACGGCCTGGTTAGGATATGTGCGTAACGTGAAAACTCTCTTCTATTTTGAGATTCAGATTCGCGTCGAGGAGCCCTAGCTCAGCAAAAATAATCTGATACCTTCATCAGGGCATATCTTAAAACCGGCTGTGCGACTTGGCGCACGACCAGCATCATCATCTCAACTGCATTCACATTATTCTTAATAGCCTGTCCAATTCAAGACGGCATGCATAAATTCCATTAATCATTTTTTGGCTTATACTTCAGTTCAGTTCAGGCGTTCAGTCGTGTCCGACTCTTCGTGACCCTATGGACCATGTCACGCCACGCTTTCCGGTCTCTCACTATCTTCTTAACATCACATAGCTTCATCTGCAATGCCTCGAGAATGCCATCTAACCATCGCGTTCGCTGCCTACCCCTTCTCCGGCGACCCTCAACCTTTCCCAACATCAAATCTTTCTCCAGCGACTCTTTCTCCAGCGGCTTTCAAAAAATGAGGGTACACTGAAGACTGGCCACGGCGATCGTTCTTTTTTTAATATTTTTAAACGTGTGCTCTTCTGGGTGAGCCTTAATTTTTGGGAGATCCCAGCATTTTATGTGCCTACCGACGAGGTCATTAAGGCTTTCCTTGAATTACAGGAAAAGGATGTCAAGGGACCCGGACGCAGTTTTGAAAGAGTGAGTACTCATCAGCGGTGCTCTAAATTCTAATCATTCATTGTGCCTCAAAAACCCGCGATGGTGCTAATTAGCTAGCCTTATTTAAAGAGAAAAAAAAAAACACCCACGAATATGTTTCAGTAACATAAACTATCCTTACGTGTGGCAGTATTATACATTAAAAAAAATGGTTAGGAACACTACAGTCGACACTGGCGGTGTCCTCGTCTCTATCATTTTGCACCTCTTGAGCTTAGGCTCGCAAACGCTAAGGACTATAGCTTATTCTCCCTCCCCCGTTGCTTTCTTTTCATGTTGCAGCATCCTTAGTCCCACCGCTGTGCACACTCCGGCAGCCGGTTTATCGCCGCCTACGATGTTATCTTCTTCTAACAAGACCAGCACTACGGCGCCGACAACACCGGCGAAGGCGCCGACGGACCAGTCGAAGCCTGTAGCCGTGCCGCCGCCCAAGTCACGAGTTCACCGGGACGAACTGGCGCCCGAGTTCCGGCGGTGAACCGCGAAGGACGCATGCAAACCGTACATTAAAATGGCCCTATAACCTTGTTTTATTAGTTTTTATTTCCCGAGTCGCTCCATTGAAAACTATTGATGCAGGAGGTGTTGTCTAAAATTCATTTTGTATTTTAATGCATACAGTATCGAGGGCCAGTTAAAGGGAATAAGTTTGGAGACTTTTGCGACGCGCGAAATCAATCCGGAAAAATCTGTACGCGTAGATTTTGTAAAAGAGTGCGCAAACCTCGAGGTTTATTTGTGGTGCCTTTACATGACCAGGGCTCTTCGATCATTAGAAGGTGAGGGGGTATGTGTGTTCATCTACCCTGGCATTAGGAGGCCCATGGGTTCAACAAAAACTTTTTTTTTTCGCATTTAATCAGCAAAATTCAGCAACCTGTGCACGTATTGTGAATGACATTGCACTTGAGTTTTTTTTTTTTTTTTTTTTTAATTCGCAGGAACGAAAGCACCATGTGTTAGCAGTGTTGGAAGAGATTTGTGCCTGTTTTGGCAAAGAAACGGTAGATACAGTGCCCGTCCACGGCTGCACTCAAGCTGTGGCAGCGGCGCCCGCTTTCATAAAGAGCGCGCTGCCACCGCCGCCGCTGAAGTTTCGGCACCCAAGAGCTACTAAAGCACTGGCCACGTTTCTTTTTCCTACCTCTAGATTTCACTCCTCCTCTTCTAGGTCCTTCTCTGTTCTGGGTACACGAGACGAACTTTGCTTGACTGGAAGGCAAACGCACGCATCATTTCGGCTTGCGCAAATAGACTACTTTGCACAAGCGGCAGAGCCATCAGCCAGACGCCAAGGGCGCCGTTGCATTTCACCCAGAAGTTGATATCGCCGCGAAATAAGCACGACCATTACGTGCTTGCTGAGCGCTGGCCCGCTGCCTTTTAAGGAGCTGCGCAAACTCTTCATGGTGCGCTCAGTGATTTGCCCGCCGAATGGAAACGACAGGATCGGGCAACTGGCAAGAGACGCGCCCAGCGGCAGGGTCGGTAAAGAGAGCCCGGGTCAACAAGGCAGCAGCAAGTCGAACGGCTCGGGCAAACACGCGTCGATGCCAGCAGCAAGCACAAAGCCAGCCTGTCGGTCCAAGTGCATTCCTCACTGGAGAGGAGAAAAGGAGCTCGTTGTCTTTGAAGATGCCGATCTCTCCTGCTACTGCTGGCAGGACATCTTAGGCTTGCGGCCCTTAGATCTTGCGAAATGGAGTACCGTTGCATGGAGAGAGACGTCGCATGCACTGACTTTTATGCTGAGGGCTGTCTGGGTTTGCTTAAATGGGGCAAAGTAATAGTGGTTGATGAAAAGAGCGATTTATTTGTGCATTGCGCTTCGAGTCGTCTAGAAGCCTCGCAGAGATGGCCGTGTCCATTCGCTCGTGCACATTGAAAGTCTACTGAGGGCTTAAAATTACTACCAGGTACTCCATGGTTTATTCTAGCTAAAGGGCACAGAGTGGAGAACTCTGAGCACTTTTTATGGTTTTCACCTTCACAGTGCAAGCCTAAATAGGCACTCTCTCACTCTCAACGTTCTTGTATGGGCTCAATGATATTGGTTGCTCTTCGCATGCTTCAATGTACTGTTCCGGGCTGTGTTTGAGATATTTAGTTTGAACACAAACGCCGTGCATGGAACGTCACGGGCGATTTTTCCAACACTGCATCCGCAGCATCGCATTCCCGAACTACAATACTTCCATTAGCTGGGAGGAATGTGGCACGAAATCCGACCCAACTGGTTCGCTCAAGACATTTGCGCCGCCAGAATAAGACAAATCCTGTAGCATGTGCTACCTACGACTGCATACAACAACGTAGTCGTTTGCAACGGAGTTATAGAGAAATGAAAAAAAAAAAATAGCATCTATGCAGATGCACATTCAAACAGTACACAACCGCCAAGTTCCATGACCTTCCCAAATCCTGAGTACATGAGCTTGTCCTTATTCGGGGAGTTCTGAAAGTCGACGACCACGCTATGTTTAGACAGAAGCGATGTTTCAGATTCCGTCGCACTCGGAAACAAAAAGGAGATATGCAGCCCGCGTGATGAAGAGTCACGACAATGCTGCGGGAACCAGACAAGCGGGAATTTCCGGCACCACCGCACGGGAAAGAACAAGGGACTATGTAAGCGTGGGCCCACGGGACCGCGTGCGAGCTTTGCACAGCTTCGCAAAACAAAGCTCCGGTGTAGAAAAAGGAAAGGGAGGGGGGGTCCGGTGCTTCGAGGTTTAGATTCGTAGCGTGCCTCATGGCTCTTTGATCATCGCCGCGGCTGTCCCCGTGTCCGCGGCCTGCGCTCCTTTTCGGCTACGTTTGTGCCGCACGCTTTCCCTTTCACTCTCTAATTTGTTTCGCTGTGCGCGCGTGCGGAAGAATCGGTCCTCTCTCGCGCTTTTTCTCCGGCTCTTTATGCGTGTTTGCGTTGGGAAAATTGTGTTTATACATGCCTATTTTGTTTTTATTTTAAAGAACTAAACAGCGAAACTGGTTCAACATGGAACGTTTTCTTCCGCATGCATGCGGCCGTACAGTGAGCCATCATTATGACATTGGACACCAGCAAAGCACCGATATTGTTTCTAATCTGCTACTTAAGAACATCTTTAAGTGTCATAGATTAAATGTTGAAATTTCGCTCCATGTTGACCTGAATTGATGTGTGCCGTTCTGTTGGTCCTTGCAGCTTTTATCTCGTGCTCACATTTGCAAATTCTCTTTGCGCGGAGCGGCGACAAGATTTACTCATATATATCCAGTTGTGCAGGTAAGCAACCTTTCAGAATAAAAAATGGGGGAGGACCTGGTTCTACTTAAGAGCCAGCGTTAAAGACAGGACAGGATAAAAAGAGTCGAAAGGGTATTCGCTGGTCTTGATTGCTTTGTCTATGTTCGGGCTTGTACGCGATGACATGATATCTCATGAACTGACGTGGATATTTGCTCGTACCCAAATTCAATCAACGAATCCACTAGTAGAAAACTGTCTGAAAGGGTACGTTCTCTTTCACGTCATCGAATGGTTGTTATGGCGCTCATGCAGACATGATTAATGTGGTAGATACTTATTCCTAGGCTGCATAACCAAATTATTATTACCAGCGCGCTGAGCGTGAAAAGGCGTTCATGGGAGAGTGTTCAGCTCAAGAGTGCGTCTCTTTGTGAAAAAATAAAAAAAATGTCGCTGCTTCTTTTTATCGGCTGCACTAGTGGAAGAAGCTACGACTGATAAAACATTCTCTTTCATATTCATTCTTTTTCCTCCTCCTTACCACCATAATTAGAATTACATCCTTTGCAAAGCTACGGTTTCCTCAGTTGGCGTTCCATGCAACCAATGCTAATGACAATATGACCAACCTACTGCTGTTACCGCACATACTAAGCCGTCACTCTGCGAACGCGAAAGAATAAACCTAGCCGTATAAATAATTTCATCACGATTGTGTAAATTAAATGGAAAAAGCAAATTTTTAGAACGAACATCCGGGGACTTCACTGCAGAGCATTACATAAAACACACCATAGGAGTTGCTGGAGTGCAGATCATTCAATCCCTGATTATTGTCACTGATAAATAATTTTACCTAAGGTGATTTAGGCAAAGACAAGGCAACCGAATGAAGCGATGAAATGTTGCCCGCCAACTATTAGCGCATTTCGCACTCTACAAGGTTCCAGACCTCGAAAACAATGCAGCCGTCCTTAAATTCAGCTCGAGAAAAACACAAGCAACCTCGAGACATTCGCCTTCTTTCGAGCGGAAGTGTAATTACTGCTTAATGTTGCGAGCGGGCGAACGTCCTCCGAATAGATTCTGCCTGCACTCGCGCTCGCAAGATAAAGAATGCAAATGGATTTTTCGCTACTGCCGAGAGCAACTGGGGCGCGCGCGATGTAAAAGTAGAAGTAAAATAAAGACCAAATTTTAAAGAAGGGGAGGAGGGGCAAGGAAAGGAAGACTACGTCTAACAAACATCTAGCGTGGCATGCGAGGAGAGAAAAAAACGTTTTGTCGTTTCCAAGGAAAAAAAAAAAAAAAAGCAAAAATGAAATCGAGCCGTGGCCAGCTGAGCGTTACTTTGATATCGTGCCGAGCCGAGCCAAGTCAAGCCAAGACAAGCATGGTTACATGAATGTGTACGACTGCGGATCTAGGGCTGCGTCATCTGCAGCGTCTGGCGTCCATAAAGAAAGCTTGGGAAAGCTACACAGCCCATATAGACAGACGTACGCACATACGCGGCGGATTTGGCTCCATGCCGTGCGATTGAAGAACCCGAAGCAAACGCGCGGTGCCGTAACGTCGGGACAGCGTATTTAAAATATTCAGCAAAGGAGAATCCAGATGCGAGAGGGGCTTTTTAGAGTCGCGTCTCTTATACATATGCGCAACCGAATCATACAGAGCTCTGCGCCGGACCGAAATTCGATGAAATGAATTCAGCTCGCTGAGTTCGACGAGCTGTGTGTTTTTTCCGGTTTGTTGGCCCTTAGCTTTAAAACCCTGTGATCGAGATTTTACTCTTGACTCATTTCTTTTGGCATTTCTTTTTCTTTATTTGCGTGGCGCGTTGCATCTCTTTAACAAAACTAGGTCGCGAAGCGTGCTGCTTTATAAGGATTACGAGATCTTCACGGCACACATTACCATAATCTTCTAGCCACTTTAACTCACTGAAGAAAAGCATGCATTGATCCGAGCTTATGGCGTAGTTCGTACGAAATGCTCTTTGATGAAGTTGGATAGCTGCACTTTTCATCACGTCCCTCGAAAAACGACCATAGATTGCGCGTGAAAAAAAAATCGAAAAGAATCAAGCCACACCCGCTCTCGATCATGAGAATTTGCTTAATGAATAAGGAACGAAGATGGCTCTACGTTTCTGGAAACGAGCGACAAGCTACCACTTTTATCCTCAACGACGCTGCTTCTTTACGCATCGATTGTTGCAGCCCTAGTGGAGGGAGTAAGTGTCGGTGTATAGTTGCCGTCTGATTTTGACTGCCGTGCTACTTTATAGCTAGCTAAACTAAATCTTAAACCGCCGTTATATTCGGCATCACCAGCAGGTTAAGCGTTACATCGTCCGAGCTATGTCTGCTTTAGTTTCGTACTTCAGAAAAATTTGATGTCGAAAGCAGAGAAAAGAGACGTATACGTAGTACACATATACACGAGGATTTTGTGCGACCAGTCCTTTGCTCCTGACCCATAAGCCATGCCCTCGCCGGGGTGGCGCAGTGGTTAGGGCGCTTGACCACTGTTCCCAAGGTTGTGGGATCGAATCCCGGCCTCGGCGGCCGCTTTTCGATGGAGGCGA
This sequence comes from Amblyomma maculatum, assembly GCF_055883805.1. Classification (NCBI taxonomy): domain Eukaryota; kingdom Metazoa; phylum Arthropoda; class Arachnida; order Ixodida; family Ixodidae; genus Amblyomma; species Amblyomma maculatum. The sequence continues at coordinate 328,092,598 of NC_139344.1, read as the reverse complement.
AAAGCAAGGCGCCCGTGTGCTGTGCGATGTCTGGGCACGCTAAAGAGCCCCAAGTGGTCGAAATTTTCGGAGTCCTCCACTATGGCGTCTCTCATAGCCTGAGTCGCTTTGGGTCGTTAACGGTAGCTTTTTAGCTTTTGGCTACGAGATATTTGCATATAGAAGTATCAGCGCTTCTAAAGACATATAAAGTCTAACATCCACCTCAAAAAAGACATGTATAAGTCGTGCACTTTAAAGGGGTACAGACCAAGACGATACTTGTTGAAAAGCGGATTCATCTTTACGTCAGCCGCATAGCGACCATAGACGATTGGTAAACTGTGCAAGAGCGATGCTAACCAGCCGTGCAATTTCATCATCAGTTATACAGCATAGCCAGTTTCTCTCGGTTTGCCGCGGGACGGCAAATGCATCACGGTAGGAGGCCCGCTGCGGCCTCGTGTTGTGCAAAGTTAAAATGCCATGCGGCTAACTAGAGTTAGTCTACTCTTTGAAAAAGGGAAATGAGGGAGGTTTGGTGGGGAGTGAGTAGGGAGCGCATAAGGGAACGGCTGGACGAAATGGGCTGGCCGCGTCACCGCCGCGACCATGCCGGCGTACGATCGAAAGCCCGCAGGAGCAGCAGGCAGCGTTCGCGCGCGTAGGCGAGCGATTTATCTGGATCAACTTGACACCTCGCGATTTCTCACGGGAAATGGCGTTATTCCGCTGCCGCCGCCGACTGCCAGCAGCGCTTCGGCGACAACAGCGCGTTTGGGGAGAGGGAGAGAGGGGGAGGTTAAAGCGTTCGCTCCGGACTCTGCGGGAGCTGTGGGCACTCATTTTTCTAATGCTGCATTTTTTTTTTTTTTTTTTTTTGCATCCCTGAGCGTGGGAGCGAGCGCCAGTTGCCGCCAGCGTCGTGTTCGCTCGTGTTTGGCGCGAAATAAAGGAGAGGGGAAAAGCGGCCGCACGTCCGAGTATGACGTAGTGCATGTAGGGAACGAGGAGGCGATGAAGAAAAAGGCACGGGTGCCCTGATGGAACGCAAATGCGCCGCTTGCGAATAAAGAGGGTAGGAGTTCCTGCACGCGGAATGAGGTATCAATCATATAAACGGTGGGAACGAATAAGGCCTAGCAGCGAGGCTTTTGCTCTTGTTCTGCCGAAGACATGCCAGCGAAAGTCACTATGCTTTGCTGTACTACATAGCGCAATCTATTCGCATGATAATAAAGAAGATAAATATTTAATTAAGCTAATTAGGTTAGCTGTATGCTCACCGTAAGGCGGCTTGGCATTCAGTGCTATGCTTTGTTGGGCATTTCAATGCTACCCCCTTCCCCCTTCCCTCCCCCTGTCTGCCTTCATATTCTATTTTCTCTCTCTATCTCAATGCTACGGTATCCTATGTTATTATATGAAATGCCATGCTATGCTAAGCTATATAAGCTACTCTTTCCTTTGCGGTTTTTTGATGCGATGGACTTGACTGTGCAATGTGCTTGGATATGTAATGCTGAATTTTGAAGCACTGCCAGCCTGCACCATAGCGATCACGCACTACCGCAATATCCTGAGCGCCACCCACCCTCCTTCCACCTGACATTCATAGAAAACCAGGGTAAGCCATATCTCAGGGACAAAAAAGAAGAAAATAATGAAAAGGTAAGAAAATATGCATTCATTTTTTTTTTATCTAGCTTTGACTTACTAGAGAGAAACACAACTTAATCACGGGATGTTGGCTTGCTCGCAAAACAAGCAAAATAATGTTTTGCTCTCCGCGAAGTCATCTGCTTTCATCGCACGAGGTCCGGTGACATTATGAAGGAGTAGTCTGGCAATAAATTAGAGCGACCCTATCGGCGCTCCACATATGCTACAAAGAGATTGCGACCTCCTGTTCCGTATCAAGCGCAGATTTCCTTGCGATTGCGAACAAAATCATGCTCCGTTATCTTGATCATTTTTCTTCTACGCGACCGTCCTTTGACGTTTTGTGTGGCGAAAGTTCTGGAGGATGCGTGAGTAATAGCTTCTGTGTCTTCTGTCGCTTTTTTTTTTTTTTCGCGGTCGCTACGTTCAGGAGGGTAGTTTTCTACGGGTGGACGATGACTAGATGATTTTGGCGCAAATGAATGGGGGGAATGACTCATGGTATTAACGGTACTCTTCAACATCCTCAAAATTTCTGTAGTCAGTTTTCTACGTATGCACAAGTAACAAAGTGCTAATCGTATACATGGTCGCATACCTTTGATTATATCTTATCAAGCGTAGGAAACCTGGACAAACGCTTCTAGTTTACGCTGCTGCCACGATATGCCACGCGACGCTCATATCAGCACGGCAATATCGAATGTTCAGTAGATCTCACTGATTCTCTGCTGTCGTCAAAAAAAAAAAAAAAAACACACATTAAAGCTGTGCCAGGAAAAGGAGGCATTTTATAGTTCAAATATTGAAGCTGGGAGGAAGAGTCGTCCATGATAATCGCCGCGTACGTACATAATTTTTCAGGGCCCACTAGTTCTCTTGAAATTCCTTGCCCAAATTATCCACTTCGACACGCAGTGGTCGCCACAGGTGCTGATAGTTGCTCAGTGTCCAGGAAAGCTGGGCACGTGTTGACAGCGCACACTCATTGTCACTGCACGTTGATTGCGTTCCATATATACTATTAGGCTTTTTTAAAATAGGGTTGGAGGGCATAGGGGCACTAACATGGCGTAGCCACACTCTTCGCCCTTTGATTGTAGCGCTGTGCGCATACGCACTGGCTCCCCGCTATTCCCACATCTTCATAACTGATAGGGTCGCCCTATTCTAAAGCTCGCTATTTTATCTTGCTCGCCGCGGTGGTCCGATAGATGTGGTGCTCGGATGGTGAGAGTGCAGACTGCAAGCTTCAACATAGTCGCGGCGGCCGTGTTTCGATGGCGTCGAAATACAAAAGCGTGCTGTGTGATGTCAGCTGACGTTAAGAATATCGAGCGGTGTAAATTAATCCACAGTACTCCACTACGGCGGTGCTTATGAGCCACATGCCTTTTCGGCCTATCAAACCACGCAATTTAGTTAAGACTGTTTCAAAGGCAGAACAATACACAGATGACCCTAAAATATTCGAAATTGCTTACACATTGAAGAGCAAACATTTATTTCAACTTGTTTTGTTGTAAAGTCTGGTGTCTCAATTTTATCTGGTAGCCCCATCAATTTTAATGCACTAAAGCAGGCTCCCTTTATTGCGAACTCAGCATAATTCGAGCACTCTTTGTCCCCCTGGACTTCCAAATATCGAATGGTAACCTTTCTTTAGCGTTTTATAAGCCAGCATTATTAAACACGTGTATGTTTCAGTAAGCCGACATTAATTTTTCTACGTTCTCGAATAGACGCAGATAGCGATAAGAAGATATTTCCCTGACGTATTAAGTCCAATTTGCCTTGTTTGCTGTACTCCATCCTATCGCTGAAAATGTTTCATCACACTGACGTTTTTTTTTCTTTAATGAACAGAGTCCGCAGAGTTAAGACCAGTTTTGATTCTGAAAACTAACAATTTTCTCAGGTCCCTGCTTTGTTTACAGTCGTGATATGTAGTCGAAAGGCAGTTACTGGAATAAATTTGACGAAACCACTCGTGCACAGTGCGTATAGATTGGAAGATAGACAACTGCTTTCTTTTCTTGTCTTAATTTTGTTCTGGATGCGCATGCTTTGTCGCATTGAGCAGAATTAAAGTTGGCTACAGGTTTATTATACGACTGGTGTTGAATATCTATCCCAGGTCATATTACTCAACTGCAGTGTGTGCTTTTTTTTTTTTCATTCCTGAAATAAACGATGATCTTTTGAAATAGAAATACAGAATTTACATGTACTCACTCATGCTACGTTTAGTTACGTAAGTTCCGCTACGAACGTTGAACCTGTAGCTTGAAAAAGAAATGGTGGGCTACATAAACACATGCATGTGCACATAACGCATACACTGCCGCGTGACAATGGGCTGCTGCACGCTTTATGACACTCCCAGTATATCAGATAAGCACCGCAATGGCGAGTCCCACATGTCCGCTCTAAAGCTGGTTGTGAGTGTTGTCGGGCTCATTCGTACGGGCGCCGACAGCGAGCGACGATTACGGATATTGTTCAAGCAAGCAGTGTTCAAAATGAATATCAACAGTACCAGACGCTCTCATAACAGCTTCATATTATTGATGACCTGGTACGGCTGAGAGAATTTTAATATAACCATGTATTCTTTTGTGGTGCTGGTGCATATTCTACCTACTTATTTGTATTTGTGTGGTGCTATCTCAGCAGGCAGTAAAGAAAAAACAACTTCGGGACAGTATCAGGCTACCTGGTGAGCTTTCAAAGGACCGGGTACAAACCGGGCTGCACATGCACCACCCTAGCAGAAAAATAAAAATAAAAAGACAGGCTGAGCTACGTGGCTTGCTTCTCCCTTCTGGAGCCCTCACAAGATCCCTAAAGATTGAAAGGTCTTTAGAGTGGGGTGGGGGGAAAGGTTCGCTTTACCTTACATAGATATAGTAGAGGCTGAGGAGGAGCTCTTCTATGCGACTGAGAGCGAACCCCGACGCCCGAACACGCTTGGCAAAGACGGTGCCAGCGAAATTTGACTCGTAACAAGATAGAGCGGAGCCGACACAGTGTTGTCTTTACCACTGCAGATCACTCATGGGCTGGTACGGCGGAATTAAGTGAGGCCTGCTCACCAGTGTAGTGCTGGGTGACATGGGTCATCACCAGCTGACGACGATATACCTAGAGAGACTAATTCATATTGCAGCGGCGACAGAAGATCGTCAGCGCTGGTTCGGACTACATCGAAAAGTAATACGATCCTGGGGAGGACAGAGCTACAATTTCATTTGAAAGCAGCAATCCCGAGTTTTATCACTAAAAAAAGCGCTAAAATTATGAAGAAAAATTTTATTGAACATCTTTTTCTTATCAGTTATTACAGCAGCAACAGAGGAAAGACATAGTAGCCAAGACCTGCGAGACGTAGCCACATTTCTACGAGCCTTCGGTAACTAAAGTCTCATTTCGGTTTGCGAAGTACGTATATGCATGCCGTGTTGGAGATATGAAGCGGGTCGATTTCAATCGTTTACAGCCAGTCGCGGTGATTACTGTCGACGAAGTGGGAGGTCGAAAGGTAAACAATACGTTAATTAAACTACTAGTGATGAAACATCTTGATAGAGCGCCAAAAGAGCGTGGATGAAGAAGGGCTGTAGTTTATATTTGCCAAACCTAATTGGACATAGTATTTCACATCAGCTGCCGATAGGTCGATACGTCAGTGACTTCGTTAATTTTGCTCCACCCATCTATTCAAAACATAGATGATATTATCTCCAGAGTCCAAGTTGAAAGCCTGAAAAAAAGTGTACTGATGCCTTGCGACCACAGATTCTTTATTCCAGGGGGGGGGGGGGGGGGGGTTGACTAGCAACATTTCTATTAGCTGTCCGACTAACAGCGTCCCAATTAACCCGGTCCTGGCCAAGTTATTTGGTGTAATATGGGAGAGGCCCAAGGAGGTTCTGATAACCTCTTGGAGAGGCTTTCGCCCTGCAGTAAAATAATCCAGCTGATGATGATGAACAACTGCCCGCACAGAAAAAAAAGATGCATTGTTCTTTTAATTGTGTAGAATAGCCAGATTTGTGCCTTCTGTGTATCCTAAATGATCTGTTTGATTTATTATCGTCAGCATAGAGGCGAGCAGAACAAGCAGGAACAAGTTCCGTTTACTACCAGGAGGAAATCAGGGAACATAAAAATGGGAGGACACTTAAGCTCCGCGTTTAACGGTATGACGGGATAGCGTTGACGGCCCTCATCTGCGTCTCTCCTTCCGCATCCTCGTTCGTGCACATGCACTTTGCCGCTTGGCTAATCACTAATATCTTAATTTACACCTCCATTATCTCACATATACTAATTGGCCTAGAGTTACCACATCATGTCAAAGTCTACCCGACATAAATATAAACCCTGCTTTAACCAAACCGTACGAATGAGCCTGCGTGGCATAGATGTATACATGTCTGACTCGGGATCCATTTGTCTCGGGTTCGATTCATTCGTATCTCAATCACAATGCGCTCCTGCCAACTTGGGCATATCACGTGGTACCATGACGTCACACGACGTGACAACTAATCAGTACCACCTGCAAAGTGTACCACCTGCAATGTGTACCACCTGCCAGAGGCGCATCCGTGGTTTTTCACCTACAAAGCCGACGCTGGGTTTTCTGGAGAGTGGGACCTCTAGCGCTGTCGCCCAAACTACATACACCTGATGAACAGTATGACAGGTCTTTGCTTCTCACCTCATTAAACTAAACAGGGAAAGTTGCCGTGTAGTATATTGTATCGTTTGGAAGCTTCTTCTCGACGATACGAATGAATTCTAGTGCATTCGGACAGACACGCCGCGGCTTACCTCAGTAGCAGTGTCGTTGCCGACTCGTCATCCAGTCAGGTGGATTCGATTCGGGCCGCGGAATCTGGGTCACACTCAGCGTCCTATCCCGACGGTTCTGGCGCCCACGCGCGCGCCCGAGTTTACCTTGCCAGCTGAGAGGGAACTCTTCCCTTCTCTTCCCGAAAATGGCGCCGACGGAGGTCACGGTGCCGGTCGTGGCGTCATCTGCCGTCAGCGAATAGAACTGTTCTCAGTTACCGACGATCCGCCAGCCAATGTTTTCTGTTCCGCACAACCATGATATATTAGAAATAACAAAAAAAATAATAATAAAAAAGGACACGGTTTAAGGGAAGTAAGACATGCGTGACGTGTGCCCAACTCTTCAAAGAGGTATTGTTCTTTATTAAATTTTACGCACGGATCAGAATCGAGTGATTTTTGGCAGTTTTTAAATGTTATCGTGGTTCTAGGTTCGGATCAGATCCGCTATCACTTTCTCTACGAGCATGAAAACGCGCCCTTCCCTATATTAGGGACTCTTGTGGATAGCACAAATTCTACTGGAAAATCGTGCGGACTTCCGGAAGTTGGCAGAAATATATGCAAACGAAAAAACTGAAGGAGTATAGACGCGTCGCGAGCAACCACTTCTGTTGAAACTATTACCGGAAACACACACACACACACACACACACACACACACACACACACACACACACACACACACACACACACACACACACACACACACACACACACACACACACACACACACACACACACACACACACACACACACACACACACACACACACACACACACACACACACACACACACACACACACACACACACACACACACACACACACACACACACACACACACACACACACACACACACACACACACACACACACACACACACACACACACACACACACACACACACACACACACACACACACACACACACACACACACACACACACACACACACACACACACACACACACACACACACACACACACACACACACACACACACACACACACACACACACACACACACACACACACACACACACACACACACACACACACACACACACACACACACACACACACACACACACACACACACACACACACACACACACACACACACACACACACACACACACACACACACACACACACACACACACACACACACACACACACACACACACACACACACACACACACACACACACACACACACACACACACACACACACACACACACACACACACACACACACACACACACACACACACACACACACACACACACACACACACACACACACACACACACACACACACACACACACACACACACACACACACACACACATATATATATATTTTTTTTATTTTTTTTTCCTGTAGGTACGCCAGGTACAGTGTTCGAAAAGTAGTCGTGACCAGCTCATACATCAACACATAAGCTTCGATCTGCCCACATGCTAGGAATTAACTGGGAGATATGATTGCAGATGGCGCTACGCTGGTAGCAGTTGCACTCAGCAAATGCTCAGCGCGAAAGCAGGAAAGCGCTTAACCTAAGGGTGGCTGGCTTCTGAATTGCATACCGTTGGGTTGGCGGGTAAACACCACCATGAAACATTTTATTTAACACTCTCGGGGCCACGTACATCACAATATTATCATTTTATATTAATTAAAGAAATGAAGCACATAGCATGAAAAGGTGAAATATTCTTTAATCTAGTCCGGTTAGGGCAAAACTTGCAATAACCTGTCAACCATCACAGGTAACGTCTAGGTAATAAATTTCCACTCTTCTATGTGACAATCTGTTTTCTTCTTCTTCTTTTTTTTTTTTTGTTTTTGCACTGTTCAGACACTGTGAGAGAAACTACCCTTGAGTATACCCGAGCCGCCACGAAAGCAATGCTATCAAGTTAATGGTGAAAGAGAGCTGTCTTTACCGCGCGGGTTTTGTGACCTTCAGTGATGTTTCATGCCGTACTCGAAAAGCTCCTTACCAGACCCAAAATTCGATAGTCGACGCAGACACTTCGGTACTGCGGCTTCCAGCGCTACCACAGAGCAAAAATATTGTCGAAAAAAAAAAAAAAAGAAGCTTCGTGTGGTGAGGGGTGAATATACGGGCCACTCTCGTAGGGGGCTGTTAGGGGTGAGCGGTCTCATTTGAACCATGCTGTGTATTTACTGGATTTTGCTCTTCATAAAAACGGTCCTTAGCTTGATTCCAGTTAATTATTTTTTGTTTTTCATGCAGGGATGTAGCTACTCTCTCCTCTTAAATCCGACACTGTGTGTCGGAGACGCGTAGAAATTAGGAAGACTGTATACTTTCGACAGACTGCTGTGCGCATAAGGCGACCTGTAGTGCTCAATATATGGACAGAGCTCCGTTCCGGAAACAGTGCGAGCACGCGTTGGTTATTAAACGCAATGAATATAGCTGCCCATAATTTTCTTTGGGAAATCTAAGCATTATTGGTAATTTCCAGCGCCACACATTAAATTGATTTTGAGCGTAGCGACATCTGCACCTATCTTATTAAAGTTTTTTTTGTTTATTTAATCGTACCTGCCTGCACAAGCACTACAGATACGCTTACATGACTGGAATAACAAGGCATCGACGTAAACGTTCTTCCACGGCCTCTTCCGCCCTCTGTGACGATCTCGTATTGAATTTTCACCAGCGCAGTACATAGATTTGACGAGACCGTGCATAATTCATGGCTGCCGCCGGCTGGTTTTGCGCGCAGAGCCAGCTGCGTCCTTCGGACTGGTTCCGCTGCTTTAACGCTCAAGCTGTCGTTTTTCAAAGCGTTAGCTTTTAGTTGCCCGTATTCTTTCTTTATTTTGCTCAGAACAGCAATGACAGAAACTCTGGCGTGACAAAGAATGGCCCCGCGACACTTTTCGTGAAAGGCAAGGACTTAATGGCACGGAAAAGTTGCTCCTACTGCAAAGGCGATTTTTTAGCGGAGTTTATTGTTTCAGGGTATAACAAAAGCAGATTCTGACGGCGTTGTCCAAAGAGGTTCGATTTTTCTTCTCTGATACAGTGAACCTTTAGGTTTTGGTACGCCACACAGGAAGCGGCTGTTTTGCACACACACACACACACACACACACACACACACACACACACACACACACACACACACACACACACACACACACACACACACACACACACACACACACACACACACACACACACACACACACACACACACACACACACACACACACACACACACACACACACACACACACACACACACACACACACACACACACACACACACGCACACGCACACGCACACGCACACGTATGTATGTATGTATGTATGTATGTATGTATGTATGTATGTATGTATGTATGTATGTACGTATGTATGTATGTATGTATGTATGTATGTATGTATGTATGTATGTATGTATGTATGTATGTATGTATGTATGTATGTATGTATGTATGTATGTATGTATGTATGTATGTATGTATGTATGTATGTATGTATGTATGTATGTATGTATGTATGCATGTATGTATGTAGTTTAGACGTGGGTCGATAAAAGATAATTTTATTCACTTCAGTTCTTATCCTCCCTGGAGGCTGAACTATCCATATGGCAACTGGGCCTGCGCTCGACTTAGTGAGAAATGCTACGGGAAAAAAAAAAAAAAAGAGACAGAATCGTTATATTTTCCCTGCCCTAATCTTAGATAACATGACCGATTCAGGGCATCAGGTGGAAAGTTAACAGCAAACGCTCGCAACATTTACACGCAATCCAGACTACTCGAGCTTCGTGGCTTTCGCGCCTTGTCGACAGCTCACAGTGAAGTGCTAGGAAGTTCGCGAAGCTTCCCAGAGGACTTGACTCTGCTTTGACTCTGACAAAAAAGAATTAAGAGCCAGGGCGGAAGGTAGCGAAGAAAACACACGCGGTCAGGCATCTGTTGTACTAAATACACTTCTCATTTTAAGAAAAAAAGACGAGAAAAGCCAACTTCCAGAATCGTTTATTCATAAATTAAATAGTACAGAGTTTGGAATGTCGTCGTCTGATTAGAAACACGCAGTGCCGCTTCTCAAACGTCTGTGTGGTTTAACTCTTTGATTTACGTGACATTGTTATTCTTTGCGTAACATGGCCGGTACAGTAGCGGGAAGCGACGGATAACATTGATTTTAGTGTCGACGTTCGAATTACTCATTAAAGCCGAATTACCTCCACAACAATGCTTTACGATGGCCAAGGACTGGAAATAAGATTTTCGTAAAGACCTTGTATTGCGAATTCAGTATAGATTAGCAACGAATGTGTAAGTAAGAAAATACAACTACAACAAGTGCAGGTACGGCTGAGGTATGCATGAAGACTTATTACATGGTCTGTGTTAACCACAAAAAGAAAATATTACATGCTGTTTATTTTCATCACACAGTTGTAGCAGAGCGAGGCGCAATGCCCTTCACGTCCAAAATGCATCTACAACATGGATGGTATTTCAGATATATAGTTTGTAAATATCTTATTTACATTTTTCAATCAGACAGATACAGCACGATGAGTTGGACATAAATTGTACATGCTAGCAAGCGTCGCTATATTCAGATTGGAGAAAAAAGCAATCGGGCAATTGCAAACACAGCTCCGATAAAATCAGCAAGTCGTCTTCTACTGCAACTTGGATTCCTACGCTGTTCCCAGTCTTTTTTGGTTTCTTTTTTTTTTTCGTCACAAACGGGGTAGCTAGATATATGTTTTCACACGGCACAATGTCTCCACACACAAAACAAAAAAAGAAAAAAAGAAACTACTAGATAACGGACAAGATGAACACTTTCTGCTTAGTTCAGTCGTCTTGGCTATTCAAGCTAGAAGCACCGACTGCACAATAAAAGGCATGATGTGGTTGGACAGCAATTATAGGCTTTGAATATAGCTTAAAATAAATTTACTCTATGCTCTTTGTTAGCTACTTTCAAAAATACTTTGGCAGCGCAAAACAGAACGGCTGGCGGTTTTGTACAAGCTGAGCGCGACATCTATTACTAAGGTTGCGAAAGTGGTATCTGTTCAAACTTCCTGATAACAACAAAGAACGCGTGTTCAGGCACAGAAGTTATATTCACCCTCTTTTTTTCAAGCCGAAGCTTTATCTAAAAAAAGGGGATAGCGACTTTCTGTTTTATAAAAAAAAAAAAAAAAAAAAAAAAAAAAAAAGGCTTCTAAATAGCGGCGAAGACTGTGCCAGTGTCATAATACATTCTGATGTTGCCAATGCACAGCCGTAGAAGAAGAACTAACAGAAGGAATCAGAAATCCTAAGATAACTTTCTTTCTTTCCTTTTAGTCTCCGATGATGTTGGGGCTAATAAACACGAAAGCATGCTGTAGATATTGCACTGCTTGAATAAGCTCAGAATGAAAGGCAGACGGTAAATCAGGTCACGAAAATCTTTCTTTCACTACTGGTTCTTAGTTGAGTATCAATGTCAGTTAGACTTGGACGTTTAACCTGTCTAAACTAATTGGTTCAGTAAGGAATAATGTATAGATGACGTCATCTTAGCACTGGCCGATCACAATAATCATTACAACGGGTATAAAAAATGTTGCGCATTCTTCGCAAGATAGAGTGAAAAAGTGTTGTCAGGGTCACCAAAGTAAGTGCGCTTGCTTTTAATGGTTCACTGGCTTCAACTGAGTCATCGGACGTATTGAACTCGAAGTAAACAAAAACAATAAATAATGCAAACTAAAACAAAGTAAAAAAAAACATACAACAAAAACAATAGCTTTTTCTTCCTGTTGAAATGAACAGAATGCTTTAAGATGTTGTGTTATCTGTATGCTGAAGGCAAAGCAACCTCGTGTAATCGTAAATAAACGCTAAAATTTCAAGGTTCAAAAATATAAGGAGAGTGACTACGGAGTACCTTGCTTCAGATGAGAGCCGCCCACTTCCACTGTCACGATAACGTCCCATGAGATCGTGAATAAACATGGCCTACATCTACATATATAGGACAGTGCAGAGAAAATGAAGTACAAGATTTAAAAAAACACGCCTTTTCAAGTGTGCTGTTTTTAGCGACTGCTACAGCTATGCAATGTCGACGACAAATGTCTCTTTCGATGCATTGCTTTATGAAAACGTTTGTGCCCCCCCCCCCCCCATTCTTATTTGTTTGTGCCTGTTGCAAGGGTCTGCAATATTTTCTAAACAAATAAAGCAGACTATCAAGCCAGTATGAAACGGTGCAAATGAAAGGGCAAGCATAGGAGGAATTTTGCAGGCGCAGTTAATAGAAATGAAAATGTTTGCGCAAGGAAAAACTTTCATCATGAGCGAGACATGAAAAAATAACGACAATGTTGTTTAACTGCCGTCCAGCTGAATCTTATTATTTTTTGTTTATATTCAAGCCGTTGCAGCGATACTATGCATGATGGAACGTTTCCAAGTGTGCAATCAAGCTACTTGCGCTTAGGATAAACTGTAGTTAGACTACCGTTTTTACGATCCTTTGGTGGATGACTAGAACATTATTGTCAGTGTTTATTTTCGTAAAGCCCGAGCTCAGCAATGAACCCAATATATATATATATATGTTGGTTGGTTGGTTTGTGGGGTTTAACGTCCCAAAGCAACTCAGGCTATGAGAGACGCCGTAGTGGAGGACTCCGGAAATTTCGACCACCTGGGGTTCTTTAACGTGCACTGACATCGCACAGCACACGGGCGCCTTGCTTTTCGCCTCCATCGAAAAGCGGCCGCCGAGGCCGGGATTCGATCCCGCGTCTTTGGGAACAGTAGTCGAGCGCCGTAACCACTGCGCCACCCCGGCGGGGGTATATATATATATGTGAATGCATTGCTATCATCCAAGCTTTTGGTAGCATTTACATATTTATTTGGCTGCTGGCCAGTCCTTTCAAGTTTACAATTAATTCCCGTCCGTCTAATTACGCGCTGTGTGCTCTCTTCCGGAAAATTAAGCTATTGACAGTTTCACAGTGCCCTTAAGGTTGTCGTTTTATAGCTTCGCCTGTTATATTGCTCAACCAGAGTGTACTTACTATATTATTCCCTAAAGCAGTCATCTGTCGCGAAAACTGGCACTTGGAGAAAAGGAGACCAAGTTTTGATTGTGCTGACAGCCCAGTTGAGTTATCAGAGCTAATCTTAACCCTTCAACGGCGTCCTGATTATCGTACCTTCTATTGGATGGTGGGCAGTGTGGTGCTTGAAACGTTTATGTAAAAATCAAAGACCCCGTGAGGAACGTTACGATATAACATGCAGTCAATTGGTCTCCACTTAGCAGCTCGCAAAAATGAAAGCTGATGTTGTAATTCATTACGAGTTTTTCCTAAACGGTGCTCGTCTTCACTACAATTTTGGCTAGACTTATTATGTTACTTCAGTATTAATGTAATACGACTGGTACAATTGTCAGGATTTTAAATTCAGCCAAAGTGACTCCTTCGTAATTGTCTCCAGTAAAACAAATTAGTGTTCAGATAAAAGCAATAACCGAGATATTACGTACGCTTTAGGTGATATTTGAAATCTTAATTAAGCCGAAAAGATACCTCAGGTGCAGCCCGAGGTTATTCTAATGATTGGTCCGCCAGGCGATGTTCAGCTTTGTACCATACTGCACGTTGTTGTATTAATCGGCACCGATGCATGTCGGTTTGTGTAAAATATGCCATAAAAGCGACATCTTTAGAACACTAGTTTACACATAGTTTGCGCTCATTTCTAACACAATCTAAAATCATTGTTTAAATAAATACTACTACCCTTAAACAGTTAGCTGTGCGTTGTGCATCTATAAGGGGGCTGCGAGGGCAACACCACCTAATTATTGTTCTCAGTGAAATTTGATTCTCTGACCCTTTGCGGCTGTGTTGAAAATTTTCCGGCAGCAAAGCCAGTGAATTTATCGTCGAATAAATTGGGCCTTTCGTGACATCCTTGTCGAAAATAACAGGTTGCGACCATGTTGAGTAAATGGTGGTGTAGTATAGCCTCAGAGATCCGTGCATAAACTTCTGTGCCGACGCTCGCATTTTACTTGCGACATGAGCCACTGGTGGCGACACCTGAATTTAGTTTTTTTGTTTTGTTTTGTTTGTTTCTCCAGTGCATAAGAACTCTGTTTTCAATTAAAGTGGCCTCTGCGACTAGAACGTGGCATCCTATCAATACAGGCCTACTTTTATTTGTTCTTAGTGTCAATTTAAAGAACTGCGCATGACTTACTATATTTCAGGGTCAAAATGTTCGCACGCATGCAGGGCACCATATAATAATGCCTGCCTTTCAGAAAAAGAGGGAGTAAAACAAGTAGTTGCGTATTTTCTCTTTGACGCAGTTACGGGAAAGCAGAAAAATAAATGTTTGCTGAATATGTGTGTGGAAAGCCTGTGTTTACTGCTGATCCCATGTGACGTACATACGAATTGTATTTGATGCTTTTTCCTCGGAATGCACTTTGCTGCTAGAGGAGCAGCTCAGAATGTCATAATATGCCTAAGGAAGACCAGATACGTAACTCTTTGCCAAATGCCATAAATAGAGACCCTACCTCCAGGAAACATTTTGCTAATGGCAACTTAACAGTGTAGTAAGAACAAGTACGAAACGATTACGGTAGATGCACTCTGTAAGAGTTTTTGTTAGTCGGAAGGATAACAACTAGCATCTGCGAAGTTTCAATTCACAGCTACTTGTTGTAGTTGCGTTTCCCTGTAACGTTTTGACCTGCATACCCGTTATTAAGGTCACCCTTACCGATATTAATAAGGTTGTATTGAAATACCCGCTCCTACCTACATTTTGTTTTTCATCGTCTTTTCTGCACTCACTACCGCTAGTTCCCGTCAGCAAACTATCAGGACAAAGTGCATACCACTCTTTACTTATTTATTACTTATTTTCTTAAGGCAAAGAAACCAGTCCCATTGGTCCCGAGCTTTAAATGACCCATCAATTCGGAAGGCAAGCGAGCAGATAATATATCACATAGTTCTGCAAATCTGTGTTTCGTCGTTTGTTTTTTTCTGTATGTGTGCGCTTGTATGTGAAATGTTATATTATTGTTGCCCAATACCATGTAACTGAAAGAAAATAAAGTTCTGTAGATAGTTTCGGCATCTGGAGCATAATATTTTTCTCAGCCCTTGATTTGTAGCCACAAGAAACCTGCAAACTAAGCGGCTGCAAAGAGGAAGGAAAAATGCTTTCCGAACTTTTATTTTAACTATACCTTAACTCTGTGTCGAGAAGGGAAGCATCTTTTCCAACTAAATTTTCAATCCAATTCCTCTTTTTATCTTATCCCGTCCTCTTTTTGTCAATACACTAACCGACATTACGTCATACTTTCTCTCTCTCTGTCTGAGAACTAGTGCGAGATCTGTCTCTACCATTTTTATTTCACTAATTTGCATGTCGATTCATACAACATTAAAATGGTATCGCTTTTGCACTGTTGGCTGCATTTTGTCGTAATTAAAAAAAATCTTCAGAAACTTATTATGGCTATTTCGAGCGTAGCGTTTGGGTAATATCTCTGTGGTTTCATTGCAAACATTTTCTCCATTTCCTGCTTTCAATGCATCAACAATAACTCCGCGCATGTTTAGATATTCAGTATTACGACAACCCTTGCAAAAACGTTGACCTCAGAGATCATAAAGCAGTGCCTTGCAAAAAGAATAGAATAAATCGCTGCAAAAAAAAAAAAAAAAAAAGAATCATTCGTAGACAAATCGGGAAGATCTGCGTAACTGTAATGACTGAGCTAATCGAATACTATGAACTTGTATCCTTTCTTGCATGGTAGCGACAGGATTGGCGGAATAAGGGAAGATGAGAAGAAGAAAAAACAATGGGAGGAGAATAAGGTGTACTTGCTTGTATCTACAGCAAATTAACAAGTTTTAAATTCACTGTTTAAAACGATGACGTTGTGAGAGGAAGGATAGATGTCAAGGCCTTCAAAAATCACAACGTATGGTGTATTGGTTCGAGTCTTCGCAGTATATCGCCCTAGTTTTTTTTTTTTTATGTTATGTAGTATCTCAGTTGTTTTACTCGGTAAAATATATAACAAATGAAACAGTTCGACCATCGCTCTGCTTTAAAGACAACTTAGTCTAAAGAAATAAAGGTTCCACGCCTTTCTATAATTTGGTTTCAGTAACTTTCAGCTCTTTGGTCAGCTGGGGTTTTGACTCCGTTTTCGGACAACAAGTGGTTTGAAATTACAGCATTTGAGTGATTCGAAAGAAGTGATGTTGCCGACTATGGATCCCAGTGAGCCCCACCTCTCCTACTCTTAGAAAATGATAAAATAGAAAAGCAACGTCAATAGGTACGCTCTACTTCAATGAATGATGAAACTATACGCTATGATTCCAAACTCCCCCCCCGTTAACTTTCGTGCTCAAAAGTGCAAAGTGTCAGAATGCTTGAACGGACGCATGGACACGCAGGTTCATATAGTTACAATGTAGAATAAGTGTTAAAAGGCGCTTCAACATAAGTGTTAAACAGACGGTTGAAAAGCACCCATTGTTCCTGACATCGCAGTACATCACCGCGTCCCTGCCAAAACACGTGGAAATCAAAAGGACGGATGTTTCGAAAAACATTGCACACGCACATCAAACAACGATAAAAGCGCACATCTGTATATCGTGACGTCTGGTCGCGATTTTTATCTGCTTGCTTGTAGACTCTTGTCTGGTTGCAAGCCGAACGAGCATAGCGCTCAAGAATCTTTCAGAAAGGTTTGACATTTTAGGCATGAAATATCGTCAATGCGCTGGAAAAAGTTGTGAACCAGTTCAATAGTAGGCGGGTGGGTTTTGTCAAAAGTAAGCGGCAGTCACACTCAGTTTTTCTCCTGCAGTACCTCACGAACAGCGAGCATCGACCAAGTCGAGTGGTCTATTCTTCGCATACCACCAATCTTGGTTAAATCTATAACTCCACACAACTCCTGCCACGTATCACGATGTCGGACACAATCGAGCATTCGGCTCTTTGCTTCTTCTTCTTTTTTTTTTTCTTTTACACTGTACTGAGTACTATGCTGGATAGCTTTTCTTTCATTCTTGCTCCAATGTTCATTAATAATTCTTGTCATCGAACACTCGTTATATTTCGAACAATACGTTCAGTACACAAAAAGTCACTGAGCTTTTTCTTTATTTTTAACGAAGAACATTTATCTATTGCTCCCATCAACATTAAACACTGTGCTGCGATCTTCACCGTAAGATAGTGCAGGTGAGCGAATTTTATCGAAGAAAAGCAGCCGCATTTTGTAGCAGTTTCTTTTGCCCATCCAATGGTCTCGTTTTTTTTTCTATATATATAAAGTGAGCCCGCTTACAAATGAACCAGATGAAGTTGCATTTACTTCTTCTTTTTCCCTTCTATTACGGACACTTGAAACAGCATGTGACGTCATAGATGATTGCTAGGAAGTATGTCTATCAATATTAAAAGAGGGTTGAACAATGACAGATGGTTGAAAAAATGTAGCAGGAAACGCAATTACGCAAAACACAATTTTGAGGTTGTCAGTCGCCTCAGCTTGGGAGTAGATTTTTTGTTTAAGCACGGAAGAAGCACTTCGTGAGAAAAAGGAATATTAAAAGAATAAGTCAGCACAATAATTGCAATAACACAAATGCAGGTTACCGATAAACACTGTTACTGGAAAATCATGAATCGCACTGACTGCAGGCAATAGCAACATGCTTGCGGCTAATAGGGCAGTGTTAAGACAGCCTTGCGGTCCCACTCCTCTTTTCGCCCGTGACAGCAGTCCAAGCCTCCTTTGATTCTCCGGAACTCATTGCTTGCGCTGCCCGTTGGCGGTCCTCGTAAGGTGCAGATTCCTGTATAAAAGATGTGCTCCTCTGAATAAAAGTGATCCTCACAAGAACTATCCACATGGCGATCCAAAACGCGGTGCTAACATTTAAGGAGTGGGAGGCTGCCTTATCCAACTCCGAACTCGAAGCCCGAATGGCTCTCGTGACATGCGCACGGAAGGTAGCAACGGCACTAAAACCGACGCTGCTCGACCACCGAAGCTGTGCTATAAAACTGCAACCGCATAATAAGTATGAACATCAGAAACGAAAATGCGGACCTCATAAATTATACCTACGTAGGCGGTAAATGATGGCGATGTTCCAGGCCAACCATTGAAAATGGTGAGCGTTACACTGCCGTGGCACCTGTAAAGGAAGAATCAACGAAGAGCAGTTTAGGGCTTGCTCTTTGTGGTTTAAATGGAGGTTGTGCTGTATGCGTACGTAATCAATCAAACAAACAAACACTGCAGCATTAAATTATTGTTTCTTCAAGTTAAAATATACATTTTGCGAAAAATAGATACTTGCAGTTAAAAAATTACCGACGATTACGCTACTTCCTAATGCGAAATTTGAGCGCAGCAAATAAGCTGTTTCACCTTTTCGATAAATTGAGGCAAAGAAATCGAGCAACACATGTATGCGCTATCACAGAATTTTTTAGAACGCGCGAAGAAAGGAATTAAGTTTCTAGCCGGCGCTTTGACAACCGGAGACTCGCAGGAAGAGGGGGGAGGGGGGCGGCGTGTACACCCAGCGGCAAACAATGGGGGCAGAAGCGCGCGTAGCAAGCGGACAACGCGATAAAGGGAGGAGGGAAAAGATAGCAGCGACTGACTGATGCTGCTGACGCCGATAGTGAGTCAACCCCAGCTGCGGAGTTGGTTTCAGGGACAACGCCGCCGATGCCGACGCAAACAATATGATACCTTCGCTTCCGCAGCGCCAAGAACCAGGTCTAGCCGTGGGAAGGTGGTCACGTATTCGTCGACGTGCCGGGGCCTACGTGAAATAACCGGCGCGTCGGCAACTGAAGAGCACCCTATCCGCCACACAGGAACAGGGGGGGGGACCCTCCCCTCCTCTTTCTGCATGGCGGCGACGGTGTTCTATGCAGTCACGTTATCTTGACTCTCTAGCGGCGTCAGCGGCATCCAGCGGTATCAGTCGGTCGCTGCTAGCGCTGGGGGGATGAAAGGGGGGCGGAGCTGGTTACGAGGCCGACGACGACGCCGACGCGAAACCCAGGAACGGACGCCAAAGAGCTGCGCTCTAAAACACGGAAAAGATTATTGACCCAACGCTGCTGCAAATACAGGTTACCGCAAATTTAGCGCATAAATTCCCACGTGCAGTTGACCCCAAAGTAAAACGGAGCAAGCGAACGAACAAAATTCCGTTTCGCGGCGTGCCCTGCCAGCGGACGCGCATGCCCAAAGCTTGGACGAATGTGGAACACCTGGTTGATCCGCGCCACATTTTCTGTATTCGCCTCAGCAGCAGACCGGACGAAGGCGTGCGCTTTTTCTACAGATCCGAGCTCCATTTTATTTTTGAGGCATTTGTACAGATGGCGATTATTACTTCAGATTAGTCTTTCAAGTTTATTTTGAATAAAATCTTGAGCGCTTTATTCCTACTTACGAAGCACAGACTGCGCGTTGTGACTTCTTTTTTTTTTCTTAATAAAAGAAAAGTTGGGGGTGGGGGGGGGGGGGGGGGGGGATGTATTCAGATGGCAGAAATACTTCAATACTATTTTGGTCCGTAAAGTAATTGTCTGACTGTTGAACTAAACTTTGTTTCGGGTATTACTACATTACGAGCAATCAGCCATGAAGGCTCAAGTTAGAAATTTAATACATTGAATTATTTAACTCTAAGCAGAGCCAAGTATTGAATAATACAAATAATTATCTGTGGTCCCCTTTCGAAACATCTGCGATGCAGTAGAGAGCTAATGAAATTATTATGAGTAGTGCGTCCGCAAGATATTTCTAAGTACCGCTCTTTGTGGAAAAAGAAAATGTTTTCAAAAAGTATCCCGTTAGTGGCCCGTGGAAATGTTAAAGGGAATGACGATGAGGAGCTTAGAACGCTGGATGCCTTCGATATTGTCTGGGAAGCACTATGACTTTAAATCAAAGAAACTGGCTTGGTACTGGCGGTGGCTCACCTTTGGAATGGCTGTCCAAGATGGGACTGCCGTTGGTCGACGCCAAAGGAGCGTATTTCTTCTTGTTCGCCGGAGAGTCAACTGGCACAGTTTCCATGACAAACTCCTCGGATTTGTCTGCAATATGAGCGTTACCGGGGAACAAAAACATTATTACATACGCACATAATGAAAAGCAACACGACCAGAAATCGAATGTAGGGACAAGACGAGACTCTGCCATAGGGGCTTTCAAATGTGCCCAGAAGCAAAACGGGGCTGTTGAGGCAAAGAATGCTACCGAATAATTTTGTTCCACAAAGCGAATCCGAATTAGGTCTACAAAAAGCAGTCATGCACAGGCAAGGATTTTCATATTTGGTTGGTATTCGGTGCAGTGCTTTGAAGGACATTGTTCAGAAATGGTAAAGCAAAGAGATATAGGAAAAACTCGAGTAAAAGCTACTGACACAGGAAGCGTTTAGAACAGATGTTGCGATAAATAATTTTCGTAGACATTAAGATGTTTTGATGCAGCCAAAATACAACTTGTGTCCTTCGAACATAGCGGGTTGTTGCGAGTTCCTCTGCATGTGGCCACTGCACTGAGAAAAGGTCGCTCTAGCACGTCTCACTACAGATGTGATGATGCGAGTTGCTTACGATTTGGAATGTCGTGATTGTAGCGCGATCTGCACGCGTTGTACAGCGGGCACCGGGACCAGAAACAGCAGATGATCACCAAGATGGTGAGGGCGAAGCAGGTAAGCGTCACCGATACGGCGATGGCAGTCGCCAAGCTGAAAATAAAAAAATGGGGAATTTAATTTAATCAGTTTTGTCGGCCATCGCATTGTTGGAAAACATTTTGAGACTTACAGAAAACACGACAAATAAAAATTCTGCGGCTCAAGCAGGCCTCACGGTCGTTGCGACTGAGAAAGTAACAAGGGAAACCACAAACTGCATATGTCAGTTGGCGAGCTTCATGAAATAGCATGAAAGTTGAAATTTAGTCAAAGTTCCCGCTGGGAATTCAGCCTATGTTCTCTACTATATGAAGACAAATACACAGCATTACTCAACTTCAGTTATGTTTTGCGCTTAAGTTCACCTTTGCAATCTCAAATTCGAAATCATCCTAATCTGGTACGTCACATCACATCAACATGAAATTTTTATTGCTTTCCATGTTATAACTGACTAAGAAAAAAAAAACTATTTCTTCCGCTCTTTAAACACGTCCCCCCCCCCCCCCTTTTTTTTTTTTTCATGTTTACAAAAGTGCTTCCTGAAATATCCAGCTCTCAAAGCTGGACTTAGTTCGTCTCAGTCAACGATCCCCTGCAAGTAACAAATCAGATGCAAAGGTGTAATCGCTACCTTATAGAGAGATAGCTAGTTTGATTAACCACTTAGTTTCTAAAAAACGAACAATAACAAATCTGGCAGTATTCCACTGTAGTGTGCAGTTCCATGAGAAGGGTCATTTTCTCCCGCACACAAGCACTTGTCGCTGTAACTAGGTGGGTACGTTTCTGCAGTTGTGCACGCGATTCTAAGCACGGCGCGTTATCAGTTGTTAGTTGATTGAAATATAATACTAAAATTGCGACTTATAAGCATTGCTCTGCCTGCTTAAGATTGTCAACTGACTAAACATAACATGGATACCTCGACTACGACGCCTCTGTCTCCAGAAAACACTAAATATAAACAAATGACAAAGTGAAATATAAAGAAGGCACTCCATTATTCAGATTAACTTCAAACATCATGGCATCTTTGCAATCTTAGGCTCGTTTTATCTGATATTGAAAAGAAAAAAATTGCAAGGTTTATCCCGGTTAAACCTGGTTATACGAACGTAAACTCTGTTAAGCATGGCTACACAATTGTTTTGCTGGTTCTGAATATTTATTGCTCAACCATATATTCGATCATCCGCGTGTTTGTGATGCAGGTTAGACTCGCAGTCGATCGGTTCGGTATCACTGGCAGGCGAAGCCGTCGTCGAAGATGAGGTCGAAACAGCGGCAGCCTCTGCTGCTAAAAGCCTAGCCTTTCTGTCTCGATTACGCGCGTTGTTTCGCTAACCGAACTCCTCACTGTTTGTCGGTTTCGGCTGCCAATTTAGACCGTTTTCTATTCACGGCGAGCTACATCATATAATTAATTAGACGCAGCTTGACACCTACGCCAGAGAACTGACAAGCACGGTACGGTATGCCCGTCGTCTATGGTGAGTTTGACGAACAAGCGCAGGCGCAGCAGATGATAACCGCTTTCCTAATCAAGCGGTATCACGGCGAGCGAGCGCAGCCGCACCTCTCCATAGCGAATCGCTCATGTTACAGACACACCTCCACTCTAGTGGTTCAAGGTCAAAGTTGCGTCAAACTTGACCTTAGCAGTTACAGTGCCAAGAGTAGAGCTACGCTCCAAAATGAACGTTGGTAAAAAACATAGTGCGCTGAAATGACTGGCAATGCGGACACCAACAGAAGAAAGAAAAACTAAATGCGTCGTGAGGAATTTAGAGTAGTTAGAAGAAGATCTTAGATATGCGGATGATACCACTTTAATGGCAGAAAATGAAGTGGAACTCAAGAGACTTCTGATGCGCGCATAAGAAGAGAGTGAGAAGTTTGGGCTTAAACTGAACATGAAAAAGACAAAGATCATGGCGTCTTGCCCTATCAAGTCCTGAAGCATCAGGGGATAAGAAGTGGAAGCCGTGACAGATTTTCTCTTCTTGGGCTCCAAGATTACCCCGGAAAGTGACTGCAGCCATGAAATTAGGAGACGCCTGCTTTTGGGAAAGAGAGCCATGGCTAGCATTGACCGCCTAGTTAAGAGCAGAGACATCAGACGGCCAACCAAGATGTATAACTCGTGCTATGGTCTTTCCAGTTGTAATGTATGGATGCGAGAGTTGGACTGTGAAAAAGGCTGACCACCGAAGAATTGACTCGTTTGAATTGTGGTGCTGGCGGAGACTCTTTAGAGTTCCTTGGGCTACAAGGAGATCAAATCAGTCGATATTGTCGACCATAAACCCTGACTGCTCATTGGAGGGTCAAATTCTAAAGTTAAAGCTTAGCTACTTTGGTCATCTGATGAGAAGAGAGGAGTCGCTGGAAAAAGCTTTGATGTTGGAAAAGGTTGAGGGCCACCGGAGAAGGGGTAGGCAGCAAACGCGATGGTTAGATGGCATCCTCGAGGCACTGCAGATGAAGTTATGTGATGTTAGGAAGATAGTGACAGACCGTAAAGCGTGGCGTGATATGGTCCATAGGGTCACGAAGAGTCGAACACGACTGAACGACTGAACTGAACTGAAGAAGAAGATGGCACCGTACGTGGCCAGTTAGTTTGTGTGTGTGGCCGATGACACTCGAGGGTATGTACCATTTTCAAAGGGCACAACAACAACAATACTTACGTGTTGTCGATCTCGTAGAACCACCGGTCGGGTGGGCAGCACTTGGACTCCTCTGGCATGCAGCACTCGGTGTAATCCTCCGGGAAGTAGATGCCGGGACAGTGGTAGTTGTATCGCTTCCAGGAGCTGTTCCGCAGACCTGAGCTGTCCGTCACCGTCTCCTGCTCCAGGTGGCTCACGCATGTTCTGGCCGCTGCACATGCACCAGGGAAGGGTTCTTGTCTCATACAACCTCAACAGCGACCAATCGCGCACCGAAACCGCACACACCTTGACCTGTGCTCCTGAAAAAAGCGAGGCTAACACAGAATGGGACACCCAGATTACTCTACGGCAGGGTAGCATAATGTTTTCAATCTCAAAAGTGTCAAGGGCTAGCTCCTATTCGTCGGTATGTTCGTCGGTAAGCGCCTACCTAAGAGGATATAAAAGCTTCATTTTTTTTATATCTTCCTGAAGGTCGAACATAAGGAACTGGCCTTTGAGACCATTTTGGGAACAGGAGCGTTATGTTACCCGGGCTCTTTTTAGGCTTTAGAAGTGTTGGTCATAGCTTCGAAGACAAAGATATTTAATTTTATGTAGCTTTATAAACGCGCCTCTTCGCAATTCGTTACTTCAATACTTACGCATAAGAATGTGTCCCATAGTCGGCAATTGTTGTGTGATGACATGGAATAAATAAAAAACGCATATATTTTTCGCAGTAGTCTTTTTTCGCAATGAAGTGCCTGAAGACACGATTGTAGCCGTTTCAAATATGCCTTTACGAACACATTTATGCTCTCTTTAGGACAAAGAACCAGTCCGTGCTGTAATAACAGCAGCTCTGTTTAAATATCAGAACAGATTTCGTTACGTTACTCCGCCTTTAATGAAAATAGTACCTGCTAGCTATCAGAATCTGCTAGCAACTCACAATAGAGATATCACCGCCTACTCACAAGCGAACTTGCTCGAAGGTCAAAGTTGAGATCGTTGCTTAAACGTCACTGACACTGCAAAGCGCGCTGCGCAATTTGGCCTCCTCTTAGCATCAGTGCAAAGCATTGAACGTTTTGCAACTGCCAGAAATTCTATGCTCAAATGTTTTCATCGTGAATGTGCTTGTGACGTAAAGTTTGCTTTGCTGCACAATGACTGTGTCTAAGGTGATGCACCCTTTACAGAAGACAAGGCACCATAAGTGCCGGGAACCTAACGTGTGCATTCAGCTGAGGCGCAGGGCTGAGATACTATGAACCGTTTTAAATTCCACAACGCATTGTATTATGTATTATTTTTGGAAGCATATCAGTGCGAAGTTGTGAGCGACGCACTAGAAAGTACTCTTCTTGAAAAAACAAAAACAAAATAAAAACAGCACTCTATCTCTTCCCTGAAAGCATAGATGTAACAATAAAATAAAATGGAGGAAAGGCACACCACGCTCACGGGCGCCTCGTTTCTGCTTCGGCAAGTTTACCCTCTGTTGGCGTGTTTGAAGTGTCCACAGAAAAGTTTGCGCATGAGGGTTGCACATTATTTGGTTTATTTATCTATTTATTTAAACACATTTGCAGATCTTTTTCGCGCCAGTGTAGGAGTGTTTACCATGCGCTCAGGTCAGCAGAGAAAAAGCAAAAATACAAAAATACAGATTTTCTTCTACCGAGACACAAACAAGGATACAAATAACAAATAATTCCACGGACGTAGTTTTGGGATAGCTTAAGTTTGCATTCGTGTTGATGGTGCGCTCGAGGTTTACACCTAAAGGTGGGATAGTTTTGTGCCTCTTCAGTCTTTTCACTTTTCAGGAACTATGAACAACACAGCCCGTCGGCAAGTTCTCTTAAATAAACGTTCAAACGTTATAGAACTGAGTCGCACATTAAGCTAACTAAAAAGTCGGCGATGGAGGAGTCGCCCTAAAATTAGATCAAGTCAAGATTCGCTAATACATAATAGCTGCAGCCCTAAATGTAATAGATTACTTGAGTAGTATAATTGAGAATTGAGAATAATTGCGTATTATAACTGAGAATAGAATGCGTCCGTCCTTGCCCTCTTCTCGTTCGTGTCCTTATTTGCGCATTTCCTTTGCTTAAGCATAATTGAGTACGCGGCAGCACATTTACATAAGCTTCACATGTCACTAAGATAAGCGTAGAATAAAGGCAGCTTTTCAAAAGGCAACTGATAACAGGTGCTCCTGATATTCTCTGCTCTAATCTTCTTACTAGCCATTAGCAGCGCTGGTATCCATCGCCCGTACGAGTCTAGCCGGTGCGATAAAGATGAAACACCCAAGCGCTCTGAACATAACTCCGCCCATGCGCAAGTATCTCTCCCTGGGCACCCGAAACATGCGCGCCTGAGTGAACTTCCATCGGGCACGAAAGAATACAAAAAGGATGAGCAGAGCCTTCATTTTCTTTTCCAGCTCTTTGGCTGACAGTGGCTCTCACTTCGTGTCGTTGCGTGAGTGACTGGAGCGCAAACGAAAACATTTGGCCGATACTTCGAATTCAGTCGAGCGAGACGGGCGCTATTGACCGAGGCCGACACGGTGACGCAGCGACCTCGCTTCCCACAAAGACACGAGAACAGAAAACAGGTCGTGCAAGAATGAAAAAGAAAGGACAAAATGATTCCCAGCGCCCTCCTTTGATCCTCCACTTCTCACCATCATTTTCTTTCTGGCCTTCTACCGGCGAAACTGGCTCACGCAAAAGTATAAACGAACAAACAAACAAACAAAAATACAGGGCCGCTTTTTAAGAGAGTTAGCCTGACATCCACCAGTAGGCGCCACAATACGCGATTGGTACGCTCTCTAGGGAGTGCTTGGTCAGTTAGCCTCAGCGACTGCCGAGCCTCTTCCATTCGAAGAGTTGCGGCAAGTGCACCATTCACCATATCTCCAACGAGGCATTGAATTCGGTCACGTCGTCTGCCATTTAGATGTCTTTGTGAATGTAAGAAATCTTTATTCGAAATTTTTTTTTATTGTTGTATTTGTAACAATAAGCTTGTTTTAGTTTATCAGTGCGGAACGTTTTGCAACAAAGAGCGAAAACGGGAAAGGGGACGCTTTTCTTTTTGCTTTCCTGTAAAACGAAGACTTTATATGTTCATTAAGCAATTCGACGGGGTATTGTGGCCACGATTTAGTCGTACATATTCTTGCGAGGTAGATAAATAAAAGTCATCGATTCTGAACCCGAATTTATGCATATAGCTTATTTGAAGCAATTTACTGAAGCACTTTGTTACGTAAATTTTATTATATTGCAATCCGCTCTTAGTTTTTCATGCAGGTAATATATAATCACAGGTCTGACCACAGTTTCCAAAGGAAGAAATGAAAATAATTAAATCATTTCTACTTTATATTCTTGCACTACATCCTTTATTGTTTTAGTCTCTTTTTTTTTTTTAATTTATTATACTTCTGTAACTAAGGTACCTCTGAACTTCCTATAGCTTCTGAACTCGTATACTGAATGCCTTCTGATAAAAACGTCAGCATATTGAACAACTTTACTAAACGCAGCGTCTGCAGCAATAAACCTCACGTGCTCGCTGTGGTCAGGTTTGCCAGAATTTGCGAATGGTAGATGTCATGTAGTTTTGTGCGCAGTAGCAAAAGCTTTCAAAGGCAGGGCAATACCTTTTTCTCTTAACTATTAGCATTAGATCCCTAACCAGGGTAAATGCCAAGTGCTAATTATGTAATGTTGTAGTTTTTTTTTTTTTTTTTTTTTTTTTTTTTTTTTTTTTCAAAATGCGGCTTGACCAATGTTGCAGAAGCCAGATATCACTATGTCAAGATGTTAGAACTAACAAAATTACAATAAATGCACGCCTTGTTTCCTGTTTCTCAATGACTACTACTGAAAAATGCTTTCCACTGAGATGCTTCCAAGGATGCTGTTATGGACAGCGAACACGGCCTAAAGACAGTTGACAGGAAATAATAAAGGAGACAGATGCAGTGTCATATGCTTCAATTACGCCCAGTTTACTGAACTTCAAACTAAAGTTAACCAAACTAAATGATCTTGAAAAGTCCTAAGACGCTACGACGTGCTTCTGACTTTCAGAACAAATGTCCTAATGCCTCATTCCAGGCGTGAAATTTTGCAGTTGCGTTAAAAGCAGACCCTGTCTCAGGTCTGCTACTTCATCGAGCCTCCCCACAGCATTTTTCGCCGCTCCCCTTGACTATAGATCATCGGCAAATTTCGCGACTCTTTTTTTGTTCACCCTGTTTGCCGCTGTTAAAACCACTCCCATATCCCATGAATCAATAAATCGCCCTGCTGGTTTGACCCTCCTGTGACAAGTTCTAACACGTCGCCAGCAGGAGGAATCGACGACGAGATTAAAAAAGAATGGCACGGAGTGAGAAATGAATGAACAAAAGCAAAAAACAAGGGGGGAAAGGGGGGGGGGGGGGGGGAGGATACCAAAAGCATCCCGACACCACAACTGCCGGCAGGAGCGTACCCCGACGTCGGCGTACCACTCCCCCTTGGCCCTGTTCGGAGTTGTGTCAGGGCGCTAGCCCGTCCCGCGTCGCGGGCAGGCAGGCCACGCCCCTCCGACAGTGGCGGGCGACAGCAGCGACGTCGTCGGCAGCAGACAGAGGCAAAACGTCGGGCCCCGGCGACAGTGCTGCGGCGTCGATGCGGCTGGCGCCGGCCCGGCGCCAGGTGAACCACAGAAGGCCAGCCATCGATTCTTGGGGTTGGCCCCGACCCATCGCTCGCTGCCCCTCTCTTCCTTCTTTCATTCTGTCTATCTCTCTTTCTCTTCCTCTCCGATTCTATTCTGGGCCGGGCCGCAGAGAAAGTTTGAGGTAGTATCATACAGCACTGTACAAGGCGCATCTGTGCTCGTCTTATCAGCGCGAGTCACTGCTCTACGACAACCTGTCTCTAAACCGCTTCAGACATGTAATTTCCTGTTCGCCTACCAAAAGTTTGCGCACCAGTGGTTTGCACACGATCATGAACTAGTATGCGCTGCAGAATTCCTGGTTAGATTGTCTCGACGTTGGAATAACACTGGGGAGGGCCTTGTTCTCATCCAGCAGTGTTGCATTGAACTATAGAAAAAAGGGACAGACACATTCCCAAGTGATTCCTTCTCTCACTCATGGACTGACACACGCGCACATGCCGCGCCCGCCATAGGGCTTCCTCGTTCTTTCCTGGGGAGAGCTTTGAGCGCGCGATTCGGAATGGGGAGAAAAAGCAGCGCGTCGCTTCAAATTCCGGGAGCACCTTCCCTAATGAAAACCAAGCATCTGACTTCGTCCCGTCGAGCGTTCTGTCTTTTGTGCTGATTACGTATTGTTCTGTAAGCGCATTCGGTCTCCCTCAATTCATGCGGGGTGATTGGGATGTTTTTTACTTATACGGCGCCTGGTCGCATTCCTTTCGTTGTTCCCCGAAGGCACTTCGAAGAATCATTGTGCGTCTGATGGCATTTTTAACTACAGCTAACGTTTCACTCTAAACTTTATTTAATGTCGTTAACTGTGTTTAAAACAATAGTGCCTGATTCGCAGTGCTTATTTATCGTCGGTATAGGTGATCAATGCGTCTGGTAACTATATACAAAATTTCGAAGCTGATGACATCAATGTCAGACTGTAACGTACATATCAGTACTTGTTTTTTCGACTGCAAGCCGAAATAGAATATATAGCCGCTAACACGTTTGTAAATGAGCTATTACTTATGCTTAAACTGCGTTTACTGCAGTTACGACCAATAAACGGCTGCTACTGCGCCGCATACCAACATGAAAGTTTTGTAGCGGTTCTATTAATAAGGAATGAAATTCAGGCATTACAAAGAAAGGAAACGCAAAATAAGGTAAAAATTATAAGTGCAGACCAAAGCAGCACTGACAATTCAAACCTCAGTTCATTTCTGAGTGCGTTTTGTTCCTGGATTTCGGAACACCTCTAACGCTTTACTTATTTCTTCACATAATGTTTCTCAATTCAGGAGGCCAGATGAAACATTCAACTCTACAGCCTATTAGCTACCATTGGTTCGTAACTGTGCAGATGAAAGCATTCATTATTGACGCGTTTCTTCTCAGTGCGTGCATGCACTAGCGCGCTACTCGAGCCAAGTTTCGAAACAGTATATATAAAAATAATTATTCTGGGAACAACAGTAAGATAATTGGACGTATTTCGCCTGGTTTGACATTATGGTAATATCGGATTAAATGTACAGGGCCGCCCACTCTTGGTGGGAGCACGCAACCAGCTAGTCGCACTATTCAGAGCGCCATTGTGTCTAATTGGGCCAAGCATTAGGGCGAAGTGATAGACCATGCGAAACACTGCTTCCAGGTCGGTCTGTGCCTGCCCATTGCGTCGATATTTCCAGGCCACGTCAGACGCAATGGCGCTCTGAAGATAGCGATGACCTGCACGCGTGTTCCCTCTAAGGGTGGATGCCTTTTACATAGTCGACACTGTTAATAAATGTTACACGCTCGCGTATTCAGCAGTTCGGTCATGCCACGAAAACAATCTTGACATTACAACGCTGCCTGAAAACATAGAAGGCACAGAGCAGCTAAGCTGAGCTCTTTGTGAGTGGATATTGTAGCTCTTCATTTACTTGGTGTCACTAAATTGAAATACTGAATAAAATAGCCTGTTCTCTCTACCGTACTCGAAGCTTTGCCTCATTCGCTCTGGAAAGATTATTTTCTATCTTTCTTTTTGCATTTTATGCCCTATTTTCAGATCAACGAACGAAATCTCAGTGTTTCATGAGCTGATTCCGCTATCAGCGTAGTAAGTGCCACAACTATTACTTCTCTACTGCGTATCTGTACTCCACTCACAGATTTAAAAACGCTAATGAGAATATCTACTGAAATATAGCACCAAATTTTGTTCCCCTTCCAGGCAGTGACGTATTTGGTTTTTGCTATTTATTGACAGAAAGAATAAAACTGCGAGTGAGGGATAGACCGAGAAAAGGCACACGCAGGGGTTGTCCATCGAACGTGTTTATTACCCTTCTGCCAACAAATACATAAAAAACACGGGAGCACAATGAAGGGACTGGAAAGGAAAATGACTTATAGACATATCTTGCGTATGCCACTCTTCGTTTGTTTTTCCCGTCTTCGCGCCATTTCACCTTCTATGCCATGTACTAGTTAATCAAAGTTAGCTTTTCGTTGCGGCCTGATACTGGTTTAATCCCGTAGGAAAGCATCCAGGTAAAACCTGTACGCTGCGCCATATTTCACATCCAAGTGGAGTCACAGCATTTGTCGTGAAAGTCACGAGACGTGTTGGCCGGCCAGTCATTGCCAGGACACCCGTGTGGACGTCGGTCGGCCTATTGGCTAAGACATCGATGTTGACACTGCAGCTCGAGAGGCTCCGCTTCGGAAGGAACCTTGTTTACCCAGCTCTCCCGGGAGCAGTGCGGGCCGCAACAACAAACGCTTACCATCGCATCCTTGACCGAAGAAAGAACCAGAGAAATGAGTGAACATAAAACAAATAAAGTAATTGAATGACGCAGGAGACAACGCAGCAAACTGGATTCGGCGAATGAAGAAGTTCGTACAAAAACACGCAGAAGATAAATCAATTTGGCAGCGACTGGACGAGGACGCATTCGGCGCACTGCGAAGAAAAGTAAAGATGGAATTTGCACACAACGCTGTCCTTGATTTCCTTCTTCGTCTTGTCAGAAGCGTGCTAAGCTGCCGCAAATTAGGTTGATGTGCCTGTATAACTGACACCTAGTTAGGAAGGCTGCATTCTCGCGCATAAGAACTCTTCGCAGTATGGCGCGGCACTCGCTTTCTGAGCATTATAATGGACGGCTGCGCGATAACTGCTATTATGGTTTGGAAGCAAACATGCGAACCCAATACATAACTAACAAAATTCAACTTCGTAATCAAAAAGAAAAATGGGTGTCTAGGATAAAAATCTGGTTTTATACTTACTAGAACATTTGACTTAGTTTAACTGCAATAGATGTCACTTACGTTCACGTGAGGGTCATTGTTGAAAGCGGCAAGGTCGTCTTCTGCTCCTCCCCACTACTTGAGTGTAGTTAACCTAAGGCGCACATGGACCCGCGCACACGTTTAGCACCGTTGTCAAAATATTCTGCATGTAGGAGCGTGCTGCACTCATTGGTGATACCATAATACGACCGCCCACACATGCGCATTCCACAAACGTTTGCTGGGGACTGTACGTTCAAAAAAGCAGCTATAGCGCCCTACTGGGGGAACTTTGTAGTCAGTCACGTGATAAATTTGACTGCCTGTAAGGGCAGATGTTGGATACATGTACCACCACAGATTGGCAGATGTCTCAATGTTTGCTTTTCCTCCCTCACCCTCACATTTTAACCTTTGGCCCTTAATCGCCCTCACCCTCAGTTCATTAACACTCCCTCACTTCGCAAAATTTGCTTATCCTCCCTCGCCCTTAACATCACGATAAGCTGTTTTGACATTAGAATTATTAATGCAATAGTGTTAAAGGCCCCGTTCTAGAGAAAAACCGTCGTCGACGTTATTGGCGTTGCGAGCCAAACATCACGAGCATGCCTCTGGCAGATCGGCAGATGGCATTCGGCAAGTGACACGCCGGGGCACCGACTAGTCAGCGGGTTGTGAGGTGTCATGAGGCCACGAGGCATGGCCGACTTACGAGTGAATTGGGAATTGAGCTCTTCGGGGTCATTGTATCTTGAGTAAGATCACACTACTCCAAATCCACGTGAGCACGTTCATATACGGCTTGGTTAAAGCAATGTTTATTCTGGATGGTCTGTCGCATGATTTGGTAGCTAACAATTGCATGCTAATGAGCATGCGTGATATAATAGAGGCAGAAATTGGGAGATTAGTGCATGTACGCGAACAAGGGTCCCCAAGGAGAGCCGCAGACGGAAGCCTTTGATGATGTGTTCTTATTTATTTATTTATTTGTTCGTTCGTTTGTTTTTGTTTGTTTGTTTGTTTGTTTGTTTGTTTGCTTGTTTGTTTGTTTGTTTGTTTGTTTGTTTGTTTGTTTGTTTGTTTGTTTGTTTGTTTGTTTGTTCATTCATTGATACCACAGTCCCGTTATGGGGCTATTTCAGGAGTGGGTTAAACAAGCCTGTTGTAAAGTCATACAAAAAAAAAAATTAAAATCCCAAAATAAAAGCAGAGGACAAATATAACTCAAAATAACAGCAACACTTGTATACAGTAATAAAACGTGACTGCAGCAATAAATACAATGTAACAACAAAATGCATACAATCAGGTGGAATTAATATTTAACGGGAAATTGTTTAATGGCAGGGATTAAGTTCCAGTATTAAATAGTGCATGAAAAATAAACCGTATTTAAAATTATCAGATCGAACAAAGTAAGGCTTAATATTGAGGTTATCGTGACTCCTGCTTTACTGGGGAATATCTGAAAGAATATATACGGGTGGAGCGTCAGGCGCAAGTGTCCCCTTAATATTCCTTTTGCCAATTAGAGCAGATCTTATTCGAATTAAGCGCAATTATTTTTCGTATACTACACTTTCACTTTTGTCAAGCCATGTGAACATTTTAAGCATAACACTCCGAGGTTGTCGAGGTTAAAAGTGGATGCAGGAAAGAATAGATAGAGTGCGTTCATGTGAAAAGTAGTGTCAGTCTGGTATTTTCCAGGAAGAGGCTAAAGTAAATTGCGCAGTAAAACGCGGGCCCTTAAAAAGAGAAGAAAAATTATTCTAGTGAGACTCATTGTAGCCAATCGAAGGCGACTTTCAGGAGAATTTCAGCCATCAACTTGTACTGAATTCCGGTAGGATGTCAATGCCGGTATAAAAGACGCTGCCATAAAAGTACGGTGAACCTCCCCGCCTCTGAACTCTATCCGTAGATTAGAAAGGGTAGGGCGACAAACTACTCCATAGAGCGTGGGGCAGGAGATTCAGGTTACTAAACAGCCACATACCGAATTCTTTGGGAGTACTACAAGTCATACAGGACAACAAAGTTATGTGTTCTGATTTAAGGTAAAACAAAATGCTATCAGCATGATGTGTAATAGCACTAACGTGAACACCAAAAGACAAGGAATTGGAGCCTATATGACTGAGAAATTAGTCACACAAATAAGACGAAATACAGGGTATGGCAAAATTAACATATTGGGGCAATGGCTAAAAAAAAAAGAACAACTATAAGTAAAGTCAGCGTAAGAGTGCTATCGCATTAGAAACAAAGTTGCTTCTACATATTTGCAGTCCCACGTGTTTTCTTTCTTTCTTTAGCCCGTATAGTGTATTATTGTGGATCCAGCCCAAAGACTCCGGGCTGTCTTTGCATTTACGGCGTTGATTTTGGCTTCGTTACAACCTGATTTATAACGTGACCAGTTCGTCCGCAAATTCGGCTATGTCATGTGAATTCATTGAAGTCACAAACCCTGCGACTAATCAGCGCTCAGCCCTGTCCCGTGACTTTGCGATGTTGACTTTGCGATGTTGCCATCTTGACCAGTCAAAAAATTTTCGGACACCTCTCGGCCAATGAGGAAATTCTCCGACACCACCGGGTTTTTCTGCTTATGTGAATTGCAATAATACCGCATTAAGAAAGTATATAGATGTGCACAACGTTACGAGATGGAACAAAGCAATAAGGAAAAAAGCAGGTGAGGTAGAAAGATCGAACTATACGAACAACCAGAAGTTCGAGAGCGCGGTTGAAAGTGATGGAGTGCGTTTGGGTCCTTTCCTTAAGACTATGGCCCTTATTTGATTGTTTCCATCCAGTCACCGACGCTGTTTTTTGTAATCTGACACCCCCAGACAGCAAATACTTATGCAAGGCCAGGAAAGGCACGAACTTTGTGACGTACCCTTCCCCCAAATCCATGCATCATTATTTCATCTTCACCCTCATAAGTTTTTTTCGGAGCCAATCGTTCCTCAACCTCACCTCACCGAGGAAATTCCCCGTGAGGTGAGGATGGAGTCATCTTTATGAGGGCTAGTCCTCGTGAAGATTCCCATGCTTGGTACCCATCACCTACACGTAAGCTGTTGCTGCCGCCTATATCTATTCTAGAATTTTTCCCCTTCGTAGACTCGGTGCACCTGTAGTGGCTAATACTCAGTGTGCGTAGACTTCTGCAGATATAAAATGATTCAATGCAGCCATTGAAGCCATACCTGTTTGATAGAAATTCCAATTCGGTTGCATTTCATGCTTCCTCTTGCTACACTATATATGTTTGCGTTTAAAAAAAGCCACACATTTAGCATGAGATCATATCTCGTCTTGCAGTGTACGTGCAATGCCGTAATTACGGACAAAATATTATCTAGCTCTTAAATATTTCACGACAGGATTGAGCTAACTTTCTTCACTATGGAAGCACCACGAAATAATCTCCCGAAAAGTTGTTCGTACGGAGCAAAACACAAGTTAAAATAAATATGCTGCCACCTAGCCCTAAGGGCTGGATAAAAATACGAAAGCGTATAATCCATTCTTGCTTAAGTATGCCCAAGAAAAGAAATAAAATATTGAGTTATAAGAAAATTGCATTCATGTCGAGTTATGAATCTCGTCGCGCATGTTTTTGCCCAATCGAAATGCAGCCCACTTCAGCTTGTGCAATCATTCTAAGTCAAGTGACCGTAAGGGCCGCTGTAAAACATAAAAATAGCAGAATTAGCAAAACACGATACGTGACATCAGCCGACTCAAATTCTAATCACGGAGCAGCGCTGAATGACTTTGATTTGGTTCTGATAAGTGAGCTCTTCAAAACTATAGATCGGGCTTAATGATTAGGCCTTACTATACTTAGGATATGACCCGCCGTGGTAAACTCAGTGGTTAGGGCACTCGACTGCTGATCGCAATGACGTGGGATCGAATACCGACCGCGGCGGCCGCTTTTCGGTGGAGGCGAAAAGCAAGGCGGCCGTCTAATATGCAATGTTAATACACGTTAAAGAAATTTCCGCATCCCGTCACTACGGAACCTCTGATAGTTTGAGTCGCTTTGGGACGTTAAACCCTACAAATGAAACCAAGTATATTTATACCTAACACGATATTGCCATTGGAAGGTCAGACGCAATTTAGTACTGCAGTACGCTTACAGCGTAGGCGTGTACATTTTCATACAGTACCCATTTCTTAACATATACTGTAAGCTAACCTGACAGTGCGGTCTGGGAAGCAGCAGATGCATATATTAGCGTGCATTCAAGAGAGAGATAAATGCCAAATATTTATTAAGGCATGACATATCCATGAGCGCAGTCCGAGGCATGCGAAATGAGGCCTTCTCCGTTAAATAAATTAAGTTCTAGCCTTGGAACGTCGGTAGTACTCACTCAAATCGACAATAATTGTGTTGCTAGCAAATTGTTTCCGCACGGAATCTCGTCTCTGTCCTGTTCGTGAAACTCTGAGCATCCGTTGCAACTGATAATTCGACCGGAGAGAGCGCGTATGTGATGCAAATTGCCTCTTCGTAACTCAGAACGAGCGGCTAGATTATCGCAGGAAGAGATAAAGAAGCAGCGAGGACCTATGGGGCCTGGCAAGAGAGAAGGAAAAGCACGCGGAAGCGTTCCGCCCGTACACAACGACGCAGGTAGGTCACGTCTGCATGGCGAGCGTCACATATCGACTGCTTGGGCCGGAGTTCGTCTCTCTTTTCGATGTAAATGTCCGACATGTTTCCCGTCTCAGATCCGTACGATGCGCCCCACACCCCTTCCTCGCGTCCTCCCCTCTGCGGCGCACAGGTCTTTGCTTAGATCGCCCCGTTATTGCCCTTCCCTCGCACATGCTTCTCCGGCCGCTATCAGAGGGTGCCACGGTTGGCTTGCTGACGCGGAAGCCATGGCTGACTGCAGCCCCGCCTCAACGAGGATCGTAATTTAGGGAACGCGTGAGCTTTGAAGTCCCTGTACAGCTAGATGGACAGTGTGACGCCCGGTCTTGTGGTAGATTAAGTGATGTAATTGTCATCGTTAATCCGAGTATATCTAGCACAGGACAAATGCCTCTACGACTGGCTTACATTCATCACCTCCGCTAGCTGCTGTCCTGTTCCCCCAAATAATAGCAAGTGTTTTAAACTGTAATATCACACTTCACTAAACGCTAGGCACCTTTAGCTTGTGAAGTCTTGCACTGAAACTTTTTCCAAATATTGTTTGCAACACCCTTTTTTTATATAGTCCGGTTATGTCGAACAGATTTCTAATGACAGTTGACTCAGTTTTCCTGTAGTGTGTGCCAGGTAACTTAAACCATAAACTACAGAAGGAAAAAGTATAGACCTTGCAGCAACGACATACATAAAAAATATATTATTTCACAGCAGAATGACGTTTAGAGGTAGGCCATCAAAGTTTTCTGAAGTGCTGGAAGACAAGTCCGATGTAAAGAGCAGCACGATGAATGAATTCGGGAATACAGTCGCGGCCCGGCAATACGGACAATTTTGTTCTAAAGAAAACCTGTCCTCAAGGCAAAACGTCCGTATTATAAGGAATCGCGAAAGATAGCGATGGGAAAAATACGTCCTTTTTTTTAAAAAAAAAATAAGGTATTAATCTGTGCAATGGGTACGCATTGAACTGGAAATTATGAGAACTTTAGGCAGTCGGGTCCTTTGTCCTGCCTTTAGACTCAATGCTTCCGGAGGCTACTTGAGACTTTTCCTGATTTTGTTCATAAATATCAACCTAAAACTGCTGAAGACTAGACAAGAATAATTTAAGTACCTGGCAGTGTAAGAAAAAAACTTTTTTTTTTTTTCACTTGGCCCAAAACATGGAAAACACGCAAAACCTCTCAGTGAAATGTTTATTCACCCTGAGTGCCCTCCAGTTCATAAACGACCTTCTTCCAAAGTATACTCTATCGAGAAAGCTCCACCGGCAGTTCGGCAAACGATGGGAGAAAAGCAGACAGCACTGAAATAAAATTCAAGAAGATAAAAATACGAATGAGAGCGAGGGAGAAGAAAAATAACACTGGTGCCTTTAGGACATTCAGGCGAGTTTCTGTCTACTCTTGTGGACATCACATCGGTGATGGTCCGCACTGAAGCACCGTCCGGCTGATCGCCTCTCGGAGGCCAAACGCCATTTGTACGCCGTTCTATTCGCCTGGCGACACATGACGGCTACATCCAAAGGATATGAAACATCAGGAAAATACATCGACGCACGATTCTCTTAGTAGTATTTTTTGTTTTTATTAAGACCGGTGTTGCCAAACTGGCCATGAAAAAAAAAAAAAAAGAAAAGAAAGAAACAGAGAGTGGAACATACAAAGAAATAAAGGAAGTTGGCAAAACTGATCCTCTTCTTTCCCAGCTCTCCGACGGCCCGTTGTGTTACATCCCAGACTCTTCCCTTCTCCTCCGCCGTCCCGTGTCGCCTCTGCGGTCGATTGTACGAAGGGAATGGTGCGTTGGACTCCTTCCTTTCCTGCCGTCGCCGACGCTGCGTTTGTCGAAGCCGGTCATGCGTTGAGCTCTGATCGCGAGATCGGTAGCGCAACACGGGACGGCCAAGCCCCTGGCGTCGTCGACGTCGTCGGAGGCGATGACCCGAGCTCAGACGGCCGCATAGAAAGGCTTTGTTCTGCGTGGATCGTTGCGTGCACCTTTATGGCTTTCTCGGAATCGGTGCCGCAGCGCTGGATGGCGTGCAAACAGACGTGCTTGCTTACGAAACTGTGCTGCGTGAATTCGCTGGCAGTTGTTGACCGTGTATCGAAGAGCAGCAGCATGACCTTATTGTTTAAAGCCCGGCTCGAATTTTTGAGCCGCGACTGGATCGGCGATGAAAGCACTCCATCTCTTACTTCAGTTCAGCTCAGGCGTTCAGTCGTGTCCGACCCTTTGTGACCCTATGGACCATGTCACGCCACGCTTTCCGGTCTCTCACTATCTTCTTAACATCACATAGCTTCATCTGCAATGCCTCGAGAATGCCATTTAACCATCGCGTTCGCTGCCTACCCCTTCTCCGGCGACCCTCAACCTTTCCCAGCATCAAATCTTTCTCCAGCGACTCCTCTCTTCTCATCAGATGACCAAAGTAGCTGAGCTTTAACTTTAGAAGTTGACCCTCCAATGAGCAGTCAGGGTTTATGGTCGACAATATCGACTGATTTGATCTTCTGGCAGTCCAAGGAACTCTTAAGAATCTTCGCCAGCACCACAATTCAAACGCGTCAATTCTTCGGCGGTCAGCCTTTTTCACAGTCCAACTCTTGCATCCATACATCACAACTGGAAAGACCATAGCACGGGTTATACGGATCTTGGTCGGCAGACTAATGTCTCTGCTCTTTACTAGGCGGTCAAGGCTAACCATTGCTCTCTTTCCCAGAAGCAGGCGTCTCCTAATTTCATGGCTGAAGTCTCCTTCCGAGGTAATCTTGGCGCCCAAGAACAGA
Organism: Amblyomma maculatum; assembly: GCF_055883805.1. Lineage (NCBI taxonomy): Eukaryota > Metazoa > Arthropoda > Arachnida > Ixodida > Ixodidae > Amblyomma > Amblyomma maculatum. Next base: position 328,053,066 of record NC_139344.1, on the reverse strand, counting down.
AAATCTGTCACAGCTTCCACTTCTTGTCCATTGATGCTCCAGGACTTGATAGGGCAAGACGCCATGATCTTCGTCTTTTTAATGTTCAGTTTAAGCCCAAACTTCTCACTCTCTTCTTGTACGCGCATCAGAAGTCTCTTGAGATCCAATTCACTTTCTGCCATTAAAGTGGTATCATCCGCATATCTGAGGTTGTTGATGCGTTTTCCAGCGATCTTCACTCCAGCTGAAGACTCGTCCAGACCGGCCTTCCTCATGATGCACTCTGCATATAGGTTAAATAGGCAGGGCGACAGTATGCAGCCTTGCCTCACCCCTTTCTCAATCGGAAACCAATCAGTAAGACCATGCCCAGTTCTGACTGTGGCCTCTTGCCCTTCATAAAGGTTCCTGAGGAGACAGATGAGGTGAATTGGAACTCCCATCTCTTGGAGAGCTTGCCACAATCTGCTGTGATCTACGCAGTCAAACGCTTTCGCATAATCAATAAAGCAGAAGTAAATGGGTTTCTGGAACTCTCTTGCTTTTTCCATGATCCAGCGAAGGTTGGCAATTTGGTCTCTAGTTCCTCTGCCTTTGCGAAACCCAGCTTGCACGTCCGGAAGCTCCCGATCCACATACTGCTGCAGCCTACCTTGCAGGATTTTTAACATCACCTTGCTAGCATGCGAAATAAGCGCGATCGTGCGGTAGTTGGAACAATCTTTGGCACTGCCTTTCTTTGGAATGGGGATGTAAACTGACCTCCTCCAATCCTGTGGCCACTGCAGGGTTGTCCAAATCTTTTGACATAATGTATGCAGTGTGTTAACAGCGTCGTGGTTGAGGTTTTGAAGCAACTTAGCTGGAATACCATCAATTCCGCTAGCTTTGTTCTTAGCAAGGCTGGCTAAGGCCCATTCAACTTCACTCTTCAGGATGCCCGGCTCGAGATCAGTAATCACAACCGTCCTATGTTGGGTTTGCACATCCGGGTCCTTCTTGTACAGTTCTTCTGTGTATTCCTGCCACCTCTTCTTTATCTCTGAGGCTTCAGTGAGGTCCTTGCCTCGTTTGTCCTTTATCACGCCCAGCTTAGCACAGAAGCTTCCTTTGATATCTTTGATTGTCTTATACAGAGCTCTTGTGTTCCTTACTTACTTACTAAACAAAAATAAACGATCGAAAAGTATACGAGGAGAAAGAGCATTTTTAAAATAAATGAATACTATAAATTACGAAAGGATTCACTCGTATGCTGGTACCTAGCACAAGAAAATCTTGTTGTTCTATTTCTTTACCTAGGTATTTATTATACTGATTTAATTATATAGCTATAAACCTGAAAGTAACTAACCTGTGATCGGCAGTTAGAGCTTGCTCGTAGCATATACTGTGCTTTGTGCACCTTCTCGGTATGGTGCGATGACATATACTTAGAAGTTTTCAGCCTGCCAGTTACATTGTGATGTAAGCTAAGTGCATAGCTTCAAACTGCGCGTCAGAGTGTCGCGGAAAGGCTAGGTCAAAGGTTTCCGAACGAACGACAGTGCACGGCTCAAGCTAGCAATAAGAAAGCGACCAACAATGAGGAACTGAGCTTTGAAGTTTTGTTATTCGTCACCTCTTCTTTGTAGAATTTTGCACACGCGCCCATTCATATAGTCACCGACGTCTCACGGTACACCAGAAGAAATGAAAAGGGAGGAAACCGATATTGTCTAAGGGTAACAAACTGTATTCCAAAGGGATGAAAGTTGGGCGAATAATATTAGAAAGTTTAGGGGGTCAAGTGGATGCAGCTTTAGCACAGGACCGGAATTATTGGAATATGGGAAAGGCTTTTGCCCTGCAGTGGGTATAGTGGATATATGATGATGATGACGAGGACGACAAAATCAGACCATCTCGCACCGGCTCATATTCCTGGCACATTTCTACAGGTGCTTTTACTTTCTCTCGCATTGTCAAGTGCTTTCAAATTAACAGAAATGCGCAAGAGAAAAATGAGAATGGTTCAACGCTGCTGAACCGAATGTGTATGAAGCGAGAGCATTAGCTGCGGGTGACCGAGCGTTCTTCTTCCTCTTCTTCGTCTTCTTCGCGGCTGTTCAAGGTCATTCGTGACTGCGGCCACGGACTACGCGACGGGTCGAAACCTGGCGTAGTGTAGCTTTCGCTACAAAAAAAAAAAAAAAAAAAAAAGAGAGAGAGAAAAATGGATTGATTTTTGTGACTGCGTAAAGGTTGCCGGTCTGCGGGAAGCCCTGCGTTGGCGTTGCCCACGAAAAGACAAAGCATACCTTTGGAGGGCGGCAGTTGGCTGTTGGATTGTGTAAGGTGGATTGTGTAAGATGGGTTATGTAAGGAGATCAACATAACTTGGCCGGGTTGGCAGGAGCTCCTTAAGGAGGGTAAGATGGGAATTTACTTTCATCACGAGTCTAACACACTACAAGAGGCCACGCTGGCAGGCTCGTACGGCTTGTTTAGAGCGGGGCCTTATCCCATGTGGTCTTTCATATATGTGGTAGCTTACGACTGCAGGCTAATGAGTACGCGTAAGATATATAGAATTAAAGGATTAGGGATTAAACGAGAAGCAACGATCAGCCGCAGACCGGAGGCATTAACGCTCTGCGTAGTGCCATTAGAGGCGGTGAAGCTTGAGTTCCGACATATTTTTACGACGCAGTACTAAGCGTCGTGGATATCGTGGGCCAGGCTCACAAAGGCCAACTGGTCTACCAGCTGGCCGGAATACATCCAGGCCTGCCAGTTTGGGGGAGAGTGGAATGAATAATGGGGGGACTGGATGCGATGGCGTAATAGAACGGGAAGTGTTTCAGATTAGCATAGGATTCGGGGAACTTGGAGCGTGTAATGGAGAGTCGAAATCGGTAGAGGAAAGAACAGGCAGAGGCGAGGAGCGCATTTAACTTTAAGTACATGAATCGAGGAATGTGATTTTGCGGTTGAGAGATTTGTCAAGAAAAAACAAATACAAAGATATACTTCGATTTTTTTAGAGATTTGCCAGACGTATCTCGTTAGCTCATCGGTCATTACCGTCTTTTAAACATATTTAAAAATCGCTCAGAAAGCCTGCACAACTGAGGCTTATCGTCAACGTGTGAGCCCCAACCAATATTTTATGAATGATCTAATATGATATGAAATATCAGTTTTCATTGAGAGGGGGGAGGGGGCTTTGAACATCATTAATATTCACTATACTGCTTTATGTTTTTGTTTATCTGCATTGCTTTTCTTGGCTTGTAGACGAGAAATGTAGACGAGGAAATCTTTTTCATGGCCTTAAATTGCTGATGCTTTCGATACTTCGTATTTTCATGCCTCGTGACTTAACCTAAGCCCTTAAAATTTTTATTTCGGGTTTCTTAAATTTCATTGAAAACGGGCGTTATTTCCTGAATCAGAAAATATTTTGGCGAACACTTTTTGGCCTTATACAACAGTAAAGCCTCGTGTGAAGGTCCAACCGTGCCTTTCGTTTATTCCTGACGTAAGCTAGCTTGAAATGGAAAAAATTTTGAAGTGGGTAGACAAGCTTTATGTAACCAACAACGAACTTCTGAAAGGTTTATGAAATAGGCTAATGAGAGAACAGTTCTTAGTTTCCACACAGTATATAAACTCAGTAGCTTGTTTCGGAAACGAATGTTCAGAGTACAAGTCTGCTTTACGCGAATTGCCTGAAACCATCAAGCGGTATAGAAAGATGGGCAAGAACTGAGGAGCTTAGTTTCACCACATAACATAATGGAACCTCGCTAAATAGAACTCGCTTAATTCAAAGTTTCGTTTTATTCAAATGAACGTTTTGCTGTTGTAAAACTCAAGCGTGTGTTCAATATAGAGGGACCATACAAACTCTGTATAATTCGAACAAATTTCCGGCTCCGTTCCAGTTATTGTTAGTCGGCTTCATTATCCGACCGACAGTGTCGAGGGGTGTAAAATTTAGTCAGTATTTGTATGCTTGTGAATGAACGACCCGCAGAAAAGAGTGACTCAATTCTCCACGCTGTACGCCACGTGCTTTATCAGCGCAGGCTGGCCACACAGGCGGCCCCCGCGTGGAGAGCGTGCGAACATAATTGGCTATATAACGGAGGTGCGGAATCCGTTAGTGCATATGTTTGTTTTCTCCGCGGGCTTCCGGTTCGGTGGCAGGAGCCCACTCGCAGCCGCTCCTTCCCACCTTTGGCGCTCCAAACATATTGCGTTTTGCGCGCATGGCCGAAGACATCTGGCGCCATGTGCTCGCGGGCGTCTGTTTGCTGCGGAGCACGAAGTTGCTTACGGTGAGCCACTCAATTCTCCTGTCGGGGTTGGCCACAGCAGCAGTCCTGTATTGTTTGTGTCTATTAGGAGTGAAGATATTGCGTGCGCCGAAGCCGTGTTTCTGATAAGCACTGCCGCCACAGTGTCATCTGGTGACAGCATTTCCCCAAGCTTCAGTCGTTAATTGAACCATGCAGAGATGAATAATTCTAAGGTGTAAGCTTTTTCCTTAGGAATTAACTTTTTCGAGGTGCAGAAAAGTGATTGCAAGTATATATGCATTCATATCCTTCGAACTAAGACAGTTTATTTTTGTTTGCTTGCCAGAGTATATGAGGCCTAAGAAAGGATTACGTTCATATCAAGCGTACAGTCGATAATTTTGTCAACACATATAGTCGAGTTCCGGTTCTGTGACTGGATGTGGCAGTTTTGGCAAATATTGACAGTTTCTTTTACCAAAACCTTGACAACCTAAATAAGAATGCATTCGCGTAAGCCACCGTAGTTTTATCCTTGTTTTTAAAATGCAACAAATTCTGCCTGAATTCATGTAGCGTCGCGAAAATCAAAGAACGCATTCATTCCAAAGGTAAAGGAATTCAAAGCCCAGACATGTATATCAGGGTTGTAAAGAAACATTTGCATGTCATGATAATAAGAGCATTTTCATATTAAACGCGAAAGGGAGAGGACGAACCGTTCTCAATATGCTTTCAGAAAACAAAATTAAACGAATCAATTAATCATGCAGCTTTATTTCAAGCCCCGGTTAAAACGCTGCTCTCATTCCGGCTAATCTTGTACGGGGGCTTCACTTACTGTTTTTAACTTCATGTTCCTTTCTTGTATCATAGGCAAACGAAAAAAAACAACAAATTCAGCAATAAAAACTAACCTCGCCCAGCTACAGCGCCGAGATTACATTTTATACTCATCACAAATGCGAGACAGATTTCTAGCAGAGATAGACATGCAACCACGCTAGTTGTCTTGAAGTCGAATCAGTGCAAGAAATTTTATTATAGATTGGCTTATGGAAGAGACGGTTCAGTAAGGTGAGTCATCATGCGCTCTTCAAGACGTCCCGCTAACGTACCTTTCCTTACTGCTGCCGACATGTTTGTTAAGGAACTGAAAGGGATGAAGCAATACGTACGCAGCGTGCCTCGCCCTTATTCGCTGATTCATACTTAATTCAGCGCGTTCTCCCGACTTGAAACGTCTTAGTGGGCGTGGCGTTGTAATCGCATTACGGCGCTGTCGCGTCAAACAAACACATTCGGAACGACCAACTTGTCATTCGAGACGACATAGCAAGCGCCAACTCGCAGCTGGCGAGTGTTTTCAGGCTGTCCCGCGCACGGAGGCGCTCTCACCAGGAGCGTTTGTTTCTCGCGCGCGCGTGACCCCAGCTAGCTGTGTGGCAGCGGCTAAAAACAATTTTTACGCTCGTCTTCGGGCGAAGCCGACGGCTTCACCGCTTCCGCGAGGGGCAAAAGGTTTCGATCGCAAACGTTACTCACCGACAACTTGCAAATAGCAGGCAGGAATAACGAGGTGCCTGAGAGCCGAGCTTCCCTGCCGCGCTGTCCGGGCAGACATCTTGAACGCTCTGGCGGGCGGCGCCACTTCGGCGCACATGTTGAGCCATCTGGTGGAGGGGAAGGGAAACACCCCTCCCCTTCTGTGCGCACCCCACCGCCCTTCCCATCCCGTCCTCTTCGGAGCGGCAAGCGAAGAGCCGAAGCGCGCCTTGCCTTGGTGAGGCTGCGCGTTCTTCCCCACTGACCCTTGTGGCCTTTCTTTCTTTCTCACACCCTTCTTTCCCCTAGACGGCTGCAAGTTTCTTTTGTTCCCTCTGACTCCCGATCTTGCTGGGGAGCCTTTTGCAGATCTGGATGAGGGGATATGTGCTACATTTGGGAGCTCCGATTTGCATCGGGAAAGAGCCCCTCGGCAGCCATGTGAAAATAAACATCTAGGTTAACGGATGGGGCTGCGATGCGGGTGGGGAGATTGTCATCAAGCAGCAGCAGCGACGAAAAGCCGTCGGGATTTGGAAACTCGGCCGAGATGGCGATGCGATCGGTCAAAGTTCACCCTGAGGAAGCAAGTTGTTCCTCTAGGCTCGCATGGGTGTTTGCGCTTCTGGCTGAATGCTTCTGCCTGTGTCTGAGTGTTATTTTAATCCCACACTCTTTTCCTTGCTTGTAGGAATTCGACTGAGTGCGTCTAGTTTTTGAAATAGCCCCGTGCCCTGCTTTTGAAAAAGGTGAAAGTAGTCAAAGCCGCGTTAAAAACACTGGCTTACCGCACCGTGCTGGTTCGTTAGCAAAACCTGTAATTAAACTATTCATTGTATAATATCAGACATCTCGATTTATGTAAATATTTTCAGGAAGGAATAAATGATATGGACATCTACATTAAGCATTAATTTACTTTCATTTTTTTTTTTCAGATTCAGTCACTCAGCTCGTGCCAAAAAGCATTATCCTACAAAATGTATTCGTCAGTGATAGATAACTAACATCGATTCGGTGCATCACGCTGAACAATTGAGCGGCGTACAGGGCCAATAAACAGATCCGTATGTGCATGCTTGATTTGCAGACACCTGCGGAATTCTTTACGGTGCTCTATAGCTTTGAATGAACTGAGCTTAGCCATTAAAAAAAAAAAATAATGTGGGAGCCAAGTAACAATACTGTGTTGGTTGTGGAAGGTTTACAATCCTGGTTGCAGTAAGAGAGTGCTCGCGTATTAACAAAAAAAAAAAAAAGGCAAGCAAGTTTTTTTTTTCTTTTTTTGAGACCAATGACTTTGAAACGTCGTGATCGTCACCGTACTACGAATATGAATACTACATAACAAAAACTAGAGAAAGAAGTATAGACACATTTTCTGCAGATGACATTTTTTATTTTATTTTTTTTACGTTACAGCAAAACACGGCGTGAGTCACAAAGCAGCTATGAGGCACTCAGTTGTGGTGCTTTTCCGCAGGCTTCGAGTGATGAGCGTTTACGTGCTTCAGGTGATGGCCAGCTTGATGGTGAAGAGGTTGGTGGTGATTGTGGTGATGCCCCCCAAAGTTCGCTCGTACTTCCTCTGGAACAGGCCCTGTAATAGTTTAAGCAAAAAAAAAAAACAGATGGACATGCGCAAGGAAACAGTCATTACGAGTGATGAGCTAATTTGCCTATAGCGCACTGTCCGTTGATAAAATGTATTTCAATACGACGTAGCGAAGAACAAAGTTATTGCTTCAGGTACGCAAGGCATCCAGCAACACATCGCAGGATTAGAAAAAATTGCTGACGACAATACATGGGTGCAATTATTCCAAATAAACTGTCCTGGATGCCTGCCCTATACAATGTAACTAATACATAAGTTCATTGAAGTATCGGAGCAACATCTTTCTATCCGCTTCTCGTTTCTGTCGCGCCTGCTTTCACTGCTGCCATCCAAATTTAGACTAATCATACTCTACAAAGTCATTAACCTACATAAAGAAAGAGGTCTCATAATAACTGGATCGACATGGCTCGTCATGTCCCTCGGAATGTGTTTCAAAAAAAGCAGCGATGCTTATGTATATGTCATAACAAATACCGTGAAGAGGCCATTTTGCTCTTTTCCTTAATTGACCATCTCCTCACAAGTTGTCAAATACGCGGTTTTAATAACTATTTTTTTCCTCCACCTTCTGCAGTTGTTGATTACAGACAGCTTTCTAGCTATGCTTTTCTTTGCTTCGACTTCAGAACTGAGAAAAAGCTTTATACATTTTTTTCCTTATTAGCCACGACGAACCATTTAGCATGATCGGACCTTCCACGCACATTATAGACAAAACGTTGCTTCTGTGTTCTCTTTAGCACCATTAATCTATTTTTCCAACCGAGCGCTGTGCACTGCTAACCTTCGATCCCGCCTTTAGTTTATTATTTCTCTTTCCCTGCTTAAATTTGCATTGAGTAAGAGCGTTCTCTCGCCTGTCTCAGTTCCGAAAGCAATCTTTTTTGTGTGTGTCCGGGTGCCTATGAAAACGGTTACAATGAAGCTGCTTTGCCACCGTCCCAGCATGTGCACTAACCGTGGATTCCCCGGGCATGCTCGGCGCGGTTGATGAGTTCCTGCAGCTCGAGGCTTCGATGCTGCAGTCGCAGCAGGCTGTCCCGGAAGTCGTCAAAGTCGGCCAGCATCCGGTGCAGTGTGTGCTCCGAGCAGAAGGACGAGAACACCTCGGTCAGTTGCTCACGGCCTGCGCACAGGGACGAGGATATGAGCCGAGCAAGAGGAAACGGCCCATCACCATCGCTGGCGTCGTTGCGAAAGCGGTAGCAGTGAGAGCACGTCTACGCACGGCCTCGAGTCGTACAGTTCACGGAGTAGGGGACGCCGGCAGCTTGTAGAGCGGAAAAGTAAAAAACCAACATGAGAAGTGGCATCGTCAGGGCACCTATTAAGTGAACGCGCTTTGCGACTACCGCACTTCTTACTTCCTGTTGTGTTAGACTGTTAGATTTCACCTGGGACAGTGCACAATGCCAATCACGGCCTCTCTTAGTGTCGGAAAAGTATTGGTAATCTCGACGAAGTGATTTTTCTTAAAGCTTTATGTGTCTCTTTACTGAGGCTTCAAGTGGATGCGGAGGACATGGGGTTTGGCATGCACGCGCTAAAAGAAGAAGAAAAAAATGAGGAGACACTTAAGCGTCACCTATAAGGGTATGACGTGACGGATGTAATGGCTTCCGTCTGAGGTTCCCCTTATGTATACTCATTCGCATGCGTCAACTGTGCAACTGGCTCAATCACTAATACCTTAATTTGGGACTCTATTATCTCACAAATGCGTATTAGCATACAGTCGTAGGCTGCCAATTGTTTGAAAGACCACCCGAAATAGATACGCATAAAGTCCCGCTTTAACCAAGCCGTGCGAACGTGCCCGCGTGGCCTAGGAGTTGCGTGTCTTACTGATATTTCAAGGACCCTGGGAGGTACGACTCCTACCTCACCTATCAATATCAAAGAAAAATCCTGAGTTGGAAGCTGCTGCCTTGCCATGTGGAATCATGAGGTAGCACAACTCGCTGACCAATCAGCATCCGGCCATCACACCCGCCAGGGACCACTTGTCAGAGCGCTGCGGGTGATTTTTCGCTCACAACGCTGACAACGTTAGACTGCCTGCCTGCACTGCGAAGCCTTTAACGCTATCCAGTTAAAAAATAACGGGTTTTGTTCACATTGATAATATTGATTAAAAAAAAGTAGGAGGAATGAACAATACCAGTGGTCAACGATGCCAAATGGCGGAGACGTTACACATTTTAGATAATTCAGATTTCTGAAGAGTCCGCACAGCTGCACTGGATTCCTTAACGAAAAGGAATGGTAAAACAGGGATGTTAGTAATCTATATGGTATTCGGGCGCAGAGGAGTGTAGCGAAAAAGAAACGAAATAAGAGATCCTCTTTCCGAGTGTCAATGTCGCAGCCTCGTAGTTCTTTGTTGCCGACCAAAGTTGTTAGGACATGATAATGAGGCAGAAAATATGAGCTCACGTGTATGAGGGGCGCAGAGACACCGCTGGCACTTGCTGGCTTCGGTGTAGTACGGCTGGCACCCGGCGCCGCACACGAGTTCGGGACAGACGTCTGGGCACTCGCACACCAGGCAGCCGTGCTCAGCCTGGCGGAACTTGCAGTACGGCTCGCACACAGGAACCACGCACTGAACGGCCGCATGCGGTGCTGCAGGTACATGATGTAAAAGCGGTATTTCTTTGTACATAATGCGAAGCAGGATTTTGATTCGAATAATTATACAGTGCATCCTGATGATTGGGAGGGAATGCTAGATAACTGAATTGTTGCCGGCTTGAAGTTAGCCCGGGCTAATAAAAAAAAAAAAAAACAGCTTGTATCTAGTTAAGGAAAGGGCTTCATCTAGTCGATCATGCGTGTAAGTTTGCGTGGAAATAGGCTACGTGCTACATTGCGGCCCACAGGTGTGCGCATGTGAATGAGTAAAAAATGTATTCAGTAGGCACGATTAGGAACCCCGTAGACTGCCTTCTACGCCGACGTTTTCTTCGGCATATTTAGCCTCTATGCTGTTCAGCTTGATAGCACAATAGTAGTTTCTGGATGGTGTCGAACAAGCTTCCATGTTCCTTCAAAAGTTCTGAAGCCACTTCGTGAGTTACACAAGAATGGTCACTGATCTTTGATGTAACCTTCTCGTCCCTCTCGCACTGCACTGATATCTTTGGACAAGGAAAAAAAAAGAAAAAAAAAAAGAAACGCTGTGCATGACAGAATGCGATCGACAGTGTTTATCGCAAGCATCATCACATTAACTGTACTGGACTATCATCATCAGCAGGAGTAGCCTAACTATACGTCCTCATGGGCGTGCGCGAACGGAGCCGACGAGGTGGAGAATCGGAGGAGACTTTGCCAAACGGCACCGATACATTTATCTTAACGAAAGTCAAGGGCGAAAGGTTAATTAATTCTCGGCACGCTCACGGTGCTGTCTTGGCTCCGCGCCGTCAACATGAGTCGCCGTGTGGTTTCCGGGCTTGTGCTCGTGCTTATGTTCATTCTTGTGCGCCTCCTTGTGGTTAACCTTGTTTTCCCTCCTACCGCGAGGCGCCCGCCTCTCGTGGCTCTCTTGGCTGTCTGTGTGAAAAACAAAAAAAGAAAAAGAGAAAGCAGGGACGTTGCTTTAGAAACAGGATCGGCCGTCGATGATGAATATGCAGATTTCAGTTCTCGATTTCTGCCAGCCCGACTCTCCGTGTCCCGTCTCGTGTCCTTCACAGTAGATGTTTTAAACAATAATTAAATTTTCATCTTACAATCGTATGTTCGGCTTTTATGACAATACCCTTCTACTACATTTATCCCCCCCCCCCCCCCCCCTTTCCTATGAATTCCTGCGGGCATGATGAACCGCCAAACGAGCTGTGGAAACATACATGGTAGAGCAAACCGGATCGACTGAACCTATACACAAAAAGGATATATCGTGAAAACTACCCCGTAAACATAAACTGCAAAAATTATTAAATGAAGTGCAGAGCAGCAGAAGATGACGACCAATACGAGCAAGTCTTTATCGTCACTTGGGCAACAGCTTGTATATGAGCCACACACTGACAAGACAGACTGTTAACAGGCTGCCAATGTAGAGCTTCACGCCGAGGATAGCTGGAATCGAAGATTTTTTCCTCTGACATTTTAGTCGTCACAAGCTTGCTCATAAAGACAGTTTTAGAATGCGGTAATTACAATTCTTTATATTTTGGTCACCTTAAGCTCTAATAATTTAAAACAACGGACAAGTGTTATGAAAGGCAGGTTATTCGCCGTCAAAACCTCAGCGCAAACCTTTCAGCGAAACTCAGAGTTTTGATAAAACCACGACAGTCCCAATATTAGTTAGCCATGAATGACGCCCCGATAACCGCGAATACGTTCGCCACACCTGCCCGGACTTCCCGTCCTCAAAGAAAGCGTGGAAGCATTCCCCAGATACCATCGGTACACATATGTTCGGGGGCAAAGAAATGAGATAACATTACATTTAAGGCGCCAGAAAAAGCACTTATTGCGAACATTTCTTGAGAGCTGAAGTAAGATAGCTTCAAATGGCTTCGAAATATGTACAAAACACTCTGAATAAGGACCGAATATACATATATCTGTGTTTCAGCTGGTGCTAAGCTTTCGATCCAGCGGTGAATAGCCTGCTTAGCAGGTTTTTTGCTAGCCAATCAGACAAAAGAAACAGCTAGATACTGAACGCCATGCTTCCGTACAAAGAAATCAACATCGCGTTCATTTGTGATGAGAAGTAAGATAGTTCCTTACTGGACTCATTGCTCTCCTCGGAGCTCTCTTTCTTTGCTGTGGTGTTCCTCTTGCCGACGTGGGATTTTGAGGCCTTCGTTTTGTTCCCTTTCTTCTTGTGCCCAGCCTCTGCCGAAAGAAACAAGAAAAGCATTTCTGAGTTGTAAACGGTGCAGTCCAAGAGATAAGATGTGCCACCTAACGAAAAATAGGGTAATTTGGAAAACGGGTGAGAAAACAATTATCAGGACCGAACACCGTTGCTTCTACTATGCGATTCTCAGCTAGCATTCTGATTTTTAACGTGTACGACAGCACTTAGAATCCCACATTCTACAATCACTCGTATTCTTTTTTATGTGTGCTCACCACACAAGCAATTGGCCATTTATACTCGAGAGTGTGCTGCCTTTTACGTTGAATTTCGTGACGCTTCTAAGCAAAAAATGCTTCTTAAGCAGGTAAAACTGCTTATTATCTCGTATTTTTTTCTTTCAAACATGAAAGTAATTACGGTTCCTCCCCTCCTGCACCAGATGCATTTCTTAACCTTTTTACTCTGAATTGTGAAGTGTTTTAGGGATAAAAATCTCCATTTAATATGTTTTTAGACGAGCCGGAAGGTTAGTCAACAGTACTATTTACAGATGGGAAATACGCTTTATTTAACCGCCACCGTCATCGCAGTCATCGACATCCTACTCGAGACTACAGCAGGGAAAGCTTATCGTGTCAGTTGGAGGTGTAGCGCCCATCCAGACCTCAACAGATATGGCAGCGTAGTGTGTGTGTATGTGTGCGTGCGCGTATGCGTGTGCGCTTACGTGTGTGTGGCCAAAAACTTTATTGCAGGGAGGTAGCTTGAGGTAGCCGGGGCAACCTCTCACAATCACTAGGTGGGCTCCTCATTACAAGAGCCCATTGGCGACCACCGCGGCTCGGGCTCGGTGGACCAGGGCCTTCTGCCTCGCCAGGTCGGAGCAGCCGAGCAAGGCTACCTCCCAGCCCTCCCGGGTGGGGCTGGGTTTGGGGGCGAGGTTCGGGGTTTATTGGCATGCCCATACCATGTGGAAGATGTCCGAACACTTCTCCGCACAGTGTGGGTATTTTTCTGTCGGGATCTAACCCGGAAACTTCTGCACAGTAGTCGAGCGTCTAACCCGACTACTGTGCTGCCGCGCGCTTCAAACTTCAGCACTTTGCTAGCATTGATGGTGACAAGACACCACGCTTCAATAAAAAGATACGAATTTGTAGTGAACTTACGAAAAGCGCAAAACAGCGATTATCCTCAGAGCTCTGGTTTCATTCTTCCTTCCAGTGATCCTGTTGATAAGCAATCGAAGCCCGGAAGTTGCATTCCCGGCGGGAAGACGATAAATCTGAGACCGAAGCTGATGACACGGCAACGTCAGCGATTGTAAAACACACAGGAGGAGAATTATTCCACGTGCGCCCACTTCCGCCGCTGCGTGCTGCCGAAATGGGGTAAAATGCATCATCGTCGTCATGTAGCATCGGAAGTGCCATCAGTCGCCCAAGAAAAACTGCTGACCTGCTTGATAGGCGAATGAAGCTTGACGCCTAAAGCTTAAAAAATCAACAAGAGCGCCATGGAACACCGCATGCATAAGTGACCGTGAAACACACTCACAAAAAAAAGAAGAAACAAAAGCGTACTGCTAACTGTATATTGGCATGCGTATCGCTTCGCAGCTACCGTCTTTCGATAAATACTTGCTGTCATGACCTTTTTAACGTGTCAGATAGAATACGCCTCCTATCAACGAACGTTTCTGTGGTTTTCTGCGACTGCCATTTCCGCCATTGCTGCCTATAGGGGCCGCGTGAGCATATTTCTTCGTCGTTATCGCTCGTGTGCATACTGCCCGAGCAGTCGAACAGCAGCATTTGAGAAGCGTCTTTACCAATCCTGCGTCTCTTCTAAGTCCAACCGATCTACCCAGCGCCGCTGCTTTATGTGAGCTGACGGTGAGGAACGAGGCACCACTCAAGCCACGTCGCTTTCCTTGCTTCTTTCCGCAGCGAATACAGTAGCGCCTAGACATGACCGTATCTGAAGCGCGGACCGTGCGACCAGCGTCACTGAAATACAACGTCCAGTGGGGATTCAAGAGCAACCATAGTTCTGTCATGAATGTGTCGGACGTGTTGGCCATGCACAGCAAGAAGTGGCTGATTATCAGGAATATGCACCTAGCTCAAGAACTGGCTGCGTCTCAGAACAAGATAGCCGTACTGAAGAAGGCCAGCAAGCGCCAGCAGAAGATTAAGGTTGTCCTGCCTCAAGTCAAAACCTGGTTGGAAGCGGGTATGCAGTCCATCTCCAATGCGCGCGATAACTACGCGCGAGCCATGAGCCTTTTGCAGGATATAATGACCCCTGAACGAGACCTCACCTTTACCAGTTCCGGCGACACTGATGAGCTGAACACTCAACAAGACCAGAAGCCGCCATTACATCCGCAAGGTAGGCTGTGCCAGAAGTACGGTAATCCTACCGTAATCCACGACGAAAACGAGAGCGTCGCAAAGTCACCATGTCCTTCTCCGAAAATGACCGCACTGGATCAAGAAGTCGGCCAGTCTCCAGCGTTCACCCCACTGACAAACATACTATACGACGAAGAGAGTTCTGACCACCACCCTCTTGAGCCTCTCACGACTTCTGCAATAGAACTAACGCTCGTAGCAGCTGCGACGTTAGCGCTGGACGAAGGCACTGCTATCCTCGAGAAACAGTCGATCATACTTGAACCTTCTGCAAACAAGAGCGAGTTAAACGAACACACGATTCACTCAGTTTCCAGCGCTCGGAATGAAGAAGCTGGTGACATCCATCCCGCTGAAGGTT